>NC_047575.1:28426277-28726635 GCF_011004845.1 Esox lucius
ATTTAAAACTTTTATTTTTGCAGATACACACTGTGTTCATTGCACAGATATTAGGCTACTTAGAAAACTTACTTGGATGCAGTTATTTAGCCAATAAGATCAATAATTAGTAAAAAAAAATTTAGACACTCAAATTTAAATTAAAATCACAAAATGAATGTGTGCTTTATGCTGTATAGTGTGTGCTAATGAATATTTGTGGTAACAACTTGATGTATTGTTGCTAAATTTTCCAACAAATGTTGTGAGCCTTAGCCAAAATATCACAGATCAGACATTTTGATGTGCTCCTGAACGAAGGTTAATGTTGTAACAGACAGCAGTTGCAATCTGTGGGATATCTTGCGCTGTAACTCACTAGCTTGAATCTGATTACTGCTAATAATTCTTCGCCAACAGTTGCATTTTAAACTCCGACATTCAAAGCCCACCACACATGTGAAAAAAAATGCAATGCTACATATAAATACCCCAGACATACTCAGTTTATATGTCCCAAAAAAACTGGTGGAACACTTGTCATGTGTGACAACCCGCCACTCGATCGATTATTGGTGTCAGTGTACAGATACAATGCAAAAAGTATTTAAAATCTATTTAATATTATACATTTACGGGGTTATACATTTGTTTTGTTGTCAGTGGTGCTCAATGAATCAGTTTTAAGTGTATTGCAATCAGATGATGATAATGTCATTATTAATTATCGACTAATTGGTCACCCAAGTTCTTGCAGTAAATGAAAATATGATCTCAGTGCACACTCACCTAAAGGATTATTAGGAACACCTGTTCAATTTCTCATTAATGCAATTATCTAATCAACCAATCACATGGCAGTTGCTTCAATGCATTTAGGGGTGTAGTCCTGGTCAAGACAATCTCCTGAACTCCAAACTGAATGTCAGAATGGGAAAGAAAGGTGATTTAAGCAATTTTGAGCGTGGCATGGTTGTTGGTGCCAGACGGGCCGGTCTAGGTATTTCATAATCTGCTCAGTTACTGGGATTTTCACACACAACCATTTCTAGGGTTTACAAAGAATGGTGTGAAAAGGGAAAAATATCCAGTATGCGGCAGTCCTGTGGGCGAAAACGCCTTGTTGATGCTAGAGGTCAGAGGAGAATGGGCCGACTGATTCAAGCTGATAGAAGAGCAACTTTGACTGAAATAACCACTCGTTACAACCAAGGTATGCAGCAAAGCATTTGTGAAGCCACAACACACACAACCTTGAGGCGGATGGGCTACAACAGCAGAAGACCCCACCGGGTACCACTTAATCTCCACTACAAATAGGAAAAAGAGGCTACAATTTGCACGAGCTAACCAATATTGGACAGTTGAAGACTGGAAGAATGTTGCCTGGTCTGATGAGTCTCGATTTCTGTTGAGACATTCAGATGGTAGAGTCAGAATTTGGCGTAAACAGAATGAGAACATGGATCCATCATGCCTTGTTACCACTGTGCAGGCTGGTGGTGGTGGTGTAATGGTGTGGGGGATGTTTTCTTGGCACACTTTAGGCCCCTTAGTGCCAATTGGGAATTGTTCAAATGCCATGGCCTACCTGAGCATTGTTTCTGACCATGTCCATCCCTTCATGACCACCTTGTACCCATCCTCTGATGGCTACTTCCAGCAGGATAATGCACCATGTCACAAAGCTCGAATCATTTCAAATTGGTTTCTTGAACATGACAATGAGTTCACTGTAAATGGCCCCCACAGTCACCAGATCTCAACCCAATAGAGCATCTTTGGGATGTGGTGGAACGGGAGCTTCGTGCCCTGGATGTGCATCCCACATATCTCCATCAACTGCAAGATGCTATCCTATCAATATGGGCCAACATTTCTAAAGAATGCTTTCAGCACCTTGTTGAATTAAAGCCACGTAGAATTAAGGCAGTTCTGAAGGCGAAAGGGGGTCAAACACAGTATTAGTATGGTGTTCCTAATAATCCATTAGGTGAGTATATGTTCAAACATATTTTCTTGTTTTTTATTTTCCTATATACTCTACATAAACAAAAGTATGAAATTCACATTTCAAATGTCCAAAATCTGGGAAACTTAACTAATTACCATCATTCCTTTTGTTTGAGTTTTATTTACTTGATAACTGCATCAACTCTTTACTGGACAGCATGTGTGTTTCCAGCCACCTATACCTTGTTCATCTGCCGAGTACACTAGCATACAGAGAGATCATCCCATTGAGTCAAGCACAGAAAGTTGGTTATGTGATTTGTTTTTGCGGCAAGAGAAGAACACATGAAGAGGCCAATCTTGTTGACATGTAATGAGGCAAAGCAAAAAAGTGAACAGAACCCCACTGGCTGACAGTTTTTGGCTTGGATAGGACTGGCTAGGACGGGCGGCATGGACATACTGCTTGGTGTACAACTGCATGTTTTACTTTCTGTCCAAAAAATTTGGACACTAACCTCTGGCAATGGGTTGTGTTGGCAACCACACGCAATGGAAAGCACTGTTTTAAGATTCAATTTTGTGAAGGATCAACATTACATGGTCCCCTGAACAGACACAAACATGGATGCAACCACCCACTTTCCCACAGCCAAACATTCAGTATACAGACAGGAACAGACACACAGGGACAGACAGAAACAGACGCACAGGGACTGACAGATAGAAACAGACACACAGGGACAGGCACACAGGGACAGGCAGACAGAAACAGACACACAGGGACAGACAGACAGAAATAGACATACAGGGACAGACAGACTCACATCCTTGCTACATCTTCTGTGTTCTCAACATCCCAGGAAATCCTGGTGAAGTCGTGACCTCATGGCTTTGGACTGGATTTGGTCCCCCGCTAAAATACCTAATCCAACCCTGTGGACACCTACATCCAACTTTGATTTCTTGGTATTTTTCTATTGCATTCCACCGGGCTTCACTGAGGGCACATTGCCCTCTCATTATTTTACAAGCCCACAAAGCTCTGCCATTTATTGTTAACCTTTTTGTTTTACACCTTTGCTCTTTGATCAATTCATGCTTAGTGCCCATCTACTAGTCCCCATCACCTGCAATGAACTTCACCATACCCCCCCCCCCCCCCCCACAGCATAAAAAATGACCTCTAAACTTAATAATCCTTGCATTGCTGCCTGATTAACTTATTAACTCGATTGTGTAAAAATTGTAAACACTTTATTTTTATATTATTGTTATATGTCAAATGCTGTTATCCAGAGCGACTTACAGAAGCAATTATGAAGAAGTGACTTGCTTAAGGCAGACAACTAAAGGATTTTTTTATTGTCCTTGTATAATTTGTATTTGTTTGTTTTGTTGTTTGTATTGCCTTCTTTTGCAATTTAATGCATGTGTTTTGATTTGTTCTTTGTGTTGTCTTTCTTGCAGTTTAAAGCCTTTAATGAGAATTGATTCTGAATGTGCTTATTTGGGTAAAGAATGTTTATTGAATATACAACTAATATGCTCAAGCTGTGATCATAGTGAAAATGGCATGAAATAAAAGTGGGCAGGCATTATGTGGGCAGGCAGTGCAAATTATGGACCAAGCTTTTCTGTGTTGAATTAAAAAAGAGGGAACAATCGGGTAAGAATATAAATGGATTAGTGGAAGATTATTCCAGAGGCCCTATGAGACCTTTCCCCAGATGTTGTCCTTCTAGTTGGTCAAATGTACAACAATACTGCACAGTAAAGGAATCAGGTGGTAAACACATTTTGTAGGGATATTGGCTGGAACATGTCAGTGATTTCATTCAGCATTAGTTTACACATGCTCATTTGTGACTTGTTTCTCTTAAATATTTGTTATTAAAGCACTGAGAAAAACAACCATTTAATAGTAAAAGCTATATTAAAGTAATCATAATAAACAATATGAAGAACAAAGACATTACACAATATAAAAGGTATATGTTTTTTGTAGATAAGACAAAAACTAAAGAAAATAATAACTCTTGTGTAAATTGTGGTATTATTTGTGGTTTATGGTAGCTGTTTATTATAATATATTTATTAACAGTAGTTTAGTTCAGATAGTGCCGAAGTTGCTGTACTGAGCTTAAAATACAGCAATGCATTTTGAATTATTTGTGTTCGAGACACTAGTTATACTCTACAACACATTTAACTATGCATTTCTCTGCTGTTCTTTCTTTTTGTCCTCCACTTCAGGACAAATATTAAAACCTATAATGTAGGACTTTAACTGAGAAGGACGTAAGGGGATGACTGAAGTAATCAGTAGAGTGATTAAATGACCCAGAGATTGGCTATAATAGCATTATTAGCAATACCATTTAGGCTTCTGGAACATTAAATAGAGGTCAATCTCACAGCACCCTGATTACCTACCGCATAGGTAGAGAATTACCATGACTGGGAATATAATACATCCAAAACACTGTTTTACTGTGATGGAGAATGTATGTTTTGTGTACGATTCTTTACTTCTTTTCTTGGGACAGTCAACACAAGCATGAATACAAACTGTTACTGGGCATTGTGAGACCGATAGTCTGGTACTTCTATGTGACATACAAAGCCCATCCCTTCTTGCTCTGAATACCTCTAGTAATTAGTTTGGTCTCTACATTTGAATAGTTTGGGTAATTTGAGGGGTTGGAGTGGAGGAGGTGGTCATTTAACCAAGGGACGGCATCGTAGTTTAACTGGGGACGTCACCAGACTTGCAAGAGATTCAGGGCTAAAGCAGATTGTTGTGGGGTGGGTAGCTCAGGGAGTGACAATGAAGCACTGATTGGTTGTCTTTGTCACAACGTTTGTTTCTTAAGACCATCCGAGCTGCATTCATGTCAGATCGCAAAGCAAGCAGACATCTTCTGAAAGCGTTTATGCAAACTCATCAGAACAATTAGAAATCTTTTTTGGGCATACTCCAAAAAAAAGCCCAAAACCTCATCATGCCACTGTGTTTAACCACCTTATGAAGCTTTCGTTTCTTTTTGGGGGGACTTTGATGAGTTTACAGTTTTTACCACTACATCACTGATTTCCACTCCCTCCCAGCCACCATCATAGCCGAGTGCACCCATGCATTAGCATGTACCTCATCCTCAGGCAAATTAGATTTTATTTAGTGTTTATATATATATATATTTATATAAAAACCGAGTGGTTTGAATCCTGAAAATGTATGTGATGTCGTAACTGTGGTATACAGTCTCATATACCAAGGCATCAGCCAATCAGCATTTAGGATTCCAACCACCTGGTTTTAAGAGATGTATACAACAATTACAACTTTTCACTGTTCTAATTGTGTTGGCAACAGGTTTATAAGAGCAATAAGGCATCTTGGAGGTTTATGATATATGGCCACGGCTACAGGGTGTGTCCAGGAACTGCGCAATATGTTGTGCCTAGGAGCAGCTGTTAGCCATGGTGTAAAGGCATATACCACACCCACTCAAGTCTTATTGGCTGCATATGTATGTGTGTATATATCTGTGTGTGTGTGTATTTTGTATGTATTTTGTGTGTGTTTGTGTGTATATATATGCAAACCAAAAAAGATTGCCATCATGTTAGCTGTCTCTCATCAAATTCACACCTGCTAATTTCAATAACTTCAACTGTAGGAACCAACAAAATCTGCTAAAACCTTATATATTCAAGTCAAGTTTGCAGACTAAATAATAGATGCTTTTCTTTGCCTGTCTCGTTTCTCCCTTGTTCACTGCCTTATTAAAAAAACACACAAATCAGTATGCTAACTTAAAATTATTTGAACTTTTCATCATTGTCAACCCATGTATATCCAAGCCTAAATGACTGTTTCTTTGCCCCCCAATCTGGATATTATTTCTTCTGTTTTTCTCCAAAGCAGTTATATCACTTTTGGCAGGGCATGCTGCACTGAATTCTGATAGTGCAGTCCTTCAAATCTTTCCAGATCTGCCTGCCATTTACCATAGACACAGGTAATGAATTAATTAGCCTTCACCATGTGCTTCTCATTCAATCCAAAATGACCCATTTGTTTATTTATTTGGATCCCCTTTAGCTCCCGCTGAAGCAGCATCTACTCTTCCTAGGATCATAGTAACACACATTTTAAATACAGATAAAAGCAATGTTAGTACATTGTGTTAGTTTGTGTGTTAACTTGCAATTAAGTGAGTGTGTTTTTATTGTTGTATCCATAAACAGCAATTTTTTTGTTTGCTTAAGGAATTGATCGAAAGGGAGGTCCATGTGATTATGGCTCTGTGCAATACTGGGTGTTGTCGTGTTTTAGACTTGGCGACTGTGAAGAATCTGATGGTGGCATGTCTTGTAGGATAGAGGGTATGTGTGGAGCATTTTACACTATGATAGTTTTACTTAAATGAATGAGACAAAACAACATTTAAACTGTAAACAGGTTCCTTCTGAAGGAACATTGACACTTTCACAACAGGTTCTCCCTGCGGCTAGGGTGGTTTAAAGACGATGTCTTGATCAATGTGTTTGGAGTGGAATGAGTGGTGAAGTTTGGCTCTGAAATCCTTCAGACCCTATGTATAAACATAATTTTTATTATGGTGTTATTTCTCATACAAACTATAAGAGAACAAGGAGCATCTCTCATCAACCACAAGAAAGAAAAGATGCAAGTTGTTCCACTTGAGCAGTTAATGGTAATGCGTGCTGCTTTGTTTTCAGCATGCTGCAGCATTTTTAGTGGACTACCTCAATCATGAAGCTGGTGACCGAATGCAAAGAGCGTTGAAAGCTGTCATCAAAATATTTTTGGGTTCTTACTTGATTCAATGTGTTTTATGTGATTGTGATTTCTTCAGAATTATTGTACAATGTGGAAAATGGAAACAATAAATATCCTTGACTGAGTGGGTGTGTCCAAATTTTTACTGATAATGTGTACTGTATACGTTTGTATGTGTGTATATAAAGATATGTATATACATTCACATACACACATATATATGCACAGTATAAACAAATACACACATTATATATATATATATATATATATATATATATATATATATATATATATATATATATATATATATATATATATATATATATATATATATATATATATATATATATATACATATAATGTATACACACATTTTTTCATAACAAAATCAAGACAAATTTGTCATGTCTTCACCCTGACAGCTGCCTATTTACTCTTTATTCATAACCTTTATGTATAACTCCAGAAGAAGTTTAGTTCTTAAAGAATGCTTTCAATGAAAATCTTTGTACATTTTGATTTATTTAGGAATTGTTTGTTATTCATTAACCATTTCGATATTTACTGTAACTCTATGTAACTTCAAATCTCAATGTCTTTGTATATTGACAGAGTGTGGAATGAACAATTTCAAGTCTTTTGTAAAAATAGGGAAATAATGTAATGTCCCAAGGCAGCTGCCCTGAGGGACACCATACTTATCATCTCTGACAGTCGAGGACAGTAACTTCCACTGAATAACTCTTTGATGTTACCTATTCCATTTTCTAATGTGGAACAAGGGCCACATTTCATTAAGCTTTCTTTAAAAGATTTGTACCCGCCAGTCATGATACCTTGTGGATGCTAAGTACTGTGCCTGTGTAAAAGCATGTATGTATCACCAATAGGGATGTAACAATTCAGTGGTGCACATAGATCTGAATGCATCGGTTTGCAGGAGCCAACTCGATACAAGTCTAGCACACATCAGGCAGAAAATGTTTACAAATCCTTCATTAAAATGTTTTAGTCATATGATTTTATTGCCGCCCACTGTACGTACCTCTAATCTTTTTGCTTTGATGGATTATGCGTCTTTTGCTTCACTAGCCTATCAAATCAACAGTGATTGAACTCCAAGTCCAATATCAGTGTGCATAAAGCACAGTTGCTCATACCTGCAAAAGTGTATTCCAAAGATGCACAGCTTTTAGCATTCAAATTCTTGTAAAATGGCATATTTCAATGATTGCATCCCTATGTCAAAGTCTGTTGAGAACTTGAAAAAAAAAGTTGAAAATAAATATCCAGCATGAATGAAATTTTCCACAGAAAAGGTAAAACAAAAGAAATACTAAAACCTTTTTTAAACTAGTAACATCAAAAGTGGATCATAGATAAACAGAAAAGGCAGGCACAAAGTTACTGGCTCATAAATGTTCAAAAAATAAAGTAGGATATTGAAACTGATGGTGTTGTGCTCTCAGGTCCTCCATTGCAGCAGAAGCACAATGCTTGCAGCTCCTAAATACCAGCTAGGCTTGGCTAATGAGTAAAATTAATGAGCAAGCCAATGGGAAAGGTCATAAATCACCTTCGTACTTGATGGCTAGCCCTTGCTATGTAATATTTGGATTCAAACCTCAAATCTAATACTTTTCAGCTGTACTCCTACTTCAAATCAGATGTGTTGCTAGGATCACAATATATTTGGGGCTATGAATGTGTGTAATGTGTTGAATTTATTAATCAAATTAAATTGACTTTACCCTCAAAATGTAGAAATGTATAAAATCAAGTTAAGTTAGCAATACACAACTTTTTAATTCTTCAAAACAGAACCAATAAGTTAAGTCAGCTAAAGCAATTTTACGGTTGTGTTGACTGAAAATGTCAAGTTATCTACAAGCCATTTTTGTCTTAATATCAAGTATGGGTTTAGATCTGTGTTATTTTTTATTTCCATTCAGATCGAAGAAGTCAATGTAATATACATGTTTTTTTAAAGAAAATTATTATGGCCGTCAAAATTAACACGTTAATGGATGCAATTAATAAAAAATGCTAAACTTAATTTTTTGCCTATGTTAACTAATTTTTCTTTTTTTAAAGTCTCAGAACCATAGTTAAGTGCTTGACTTGAGCCGGAACTGACACTTATTAATTTGCAGCAGAATACGGGAAAATTTATTTGGCACTTGATTTGTGCTGCAGTGGTTGAGAGCGCTTCACATTAGCTTTTCTCAATATGACAATGTAGAGAAGTCTACACATTCATGTCATGCCATCCTAAAAGTCTAATTGATCATTAGAAACCCCTTTTGTGATAACATTAGCACAGCTGAAATCCTAACTCGTCAGTCTATTCTTGTACTGAGAAATGAAGGCTATTCCATGTGAGCAATTGCCAAGAAACTGACGAGTTTCAGAAGAAAGCACTTTGTTTCTGGCCATTTTGAGCCAATAATTGAACCCACAAACGCTGATGCTGAAGATACTGAACTAGTTTAAAGAAGGCCAGTTGTATTGCTTCTTTGTTTAACACAACAATTTTCAACGGTGCTAACATAATCACAAAAGGGCCTTCTAATGATCTGTTAGCATTTTAAAAAGATAAACTTGGATAAGCAAACATTAGCCACTGGCACACAGGAATGATGGTTGCTGATAATGGTCCTTTGTATGCCTATGTTAAACCTTCTGTTCCTCACTCAAATCGTTCCATTCCAACTTTTATGGAAAGGAAATAAAAAGGTGCATTGGTCTCTTATTTTTCCGGCGCTGTATATATATTTATACATTTTAAATACTTAAGCAAGCAAGAAAAAAATCACAAGGAAAATGACTAACAAATTAAGTCATACAAGCACACGTGACTTGACCTTTTATTTTTGAAATTAAATATTTAATGTTGACAACTACCCAGGAAACTCTAAATAAAGAAGTTATACTGACAAATGGTGAATCTTAATTAAGTTTATTTTATTTGTTTACATAAATGTAGTGTTATTTAAAACACCTCAATATATATATATATATTTAAATATGTTTATTCAGTTTGAATATTTCCTCATACTGGCAGAAGACTGGAAATGACAAAAAATAATTAGTTGTAGACAACAATGATTTTTTTAAGTGTACTGAAAATCCTTTGACTCCCAATTTAGCTTTTTTTTTTTTTTTAATACAGTTTCATAGCTTTAAATTCTGCATAAATATCTGACATTCCATTAGCTCATCTCTTTTTGTCCCCCCTAATTTAATCTAATAGTGTTAGATGCTTAGCCTGTCTGGCTCAGTTGCCAACACATATCATTCTCTACTCACTCAATCTCTCTCTCTCTCTCTCTCTCTCTCTCTCTCTCTCTCTCTCTCTCTCTCTCTCTCTCTCTCTCTCTCTCTCTCTCTCTCTCTCTCTCTCTCTCTCTCTCTCTCTCTCTCTCTCTCTCTCTCTCTCTCTCTCTCTCTCTCTCTCTCTCTCTCTCTCTCTCTCTCTCACACACCCAAACACTTAGCTTAGAGAAGTTAGCTCACAGATCCATCTCCAAGCTGCATCAGTAACAGATTTCAATTTGGAAAATGAATGTGTTCATGCAACTAATGTTAGGGCATTGAAGCAAACTGAATTGCATTAAGAGTATCTTTCCTTAATTGCATTTGAACCCATGTATCGATATGTGTGTCACAATTGTCTTGAACAGATAGCTGCACATCCCTAGGCAAGATTCATTTGATTGAACCATATGATGATCAATATTTAAGGGACCATATAGGCTACAAGTATTCACAGAGCACAAATCTGTTATTGAAAATCCTCTAACCTGGATGCAATATTACCTCATTGTTATGTGGCAAACAAAATTGGAAGGAGTCAAATACGTACAAGCGACCAAGCCCATGACAAATAGGGTCTATACAATCAACCCCAAATAAAAGATTACATTGTGTTATACAACTGCTTGTTTTGCTTAAAATCAGTCATTGTAGCAGTCAATATCAAACAGGGATATAATTTTACCTCTCTATAGTACATGCAATGTAAATTGAAGGTTGAATGCGAAGTATGACCTGTCATCATCGCATGCTTTCACTTTGGAGTGCAGAAAGCTTGTTACCACCAGGATACAATTTTCTTCCTGACAAATAGAATATCATGTGTTACATTTACTCCTACAGTATTTTTACACAGCAGTCCCATCTGAAATATTCTTATTCGTTGTCCGTTGTAGATAATATCTAGACTTTTGTCTGTCAAATGTTAATCATTGATTAATCAAGACATTGCAACAATTGGATTCTTAAACACATGCAACATTTTGTTTCTTCAAACCATAATCCTATTTTAGAAACCAGATCAAAAAGTACATTTAAAATACAAATGATAGCTGTATTGAAAGCATATTAAATTATAAATGAAACAAATAAGATTTTTTTATGAATATAAAAATTAATTAATTTAGCTGATAACTTTGTAGGATTACTTCCTCCCCAATAATCGTTATTGGCCCATTATATCAGTTTATGTGTTTCCAACAATGCAATCATTTTCTCGAGCCCTGGGCCAAATGTTAGCACCTGAAAGAAGTACCCAGAATATTTTAACACAGGACAGGAGTGTAGCTGCTTTCATTGATTACAGCAATATTGAATCTTCTACCTTTTGTATGAAATGCTGAACGCTTTACCCAAAACTGTTTCCAGCCTCAGGATCATTCACATGAAGTCTCATTCACTTTCTGGTATTTAATTATGTCTGCCTGAATTCAAGCATTGCTTGCAGGAATCTTGCAGGGGGTTCCTTTATCAAAAATGTTCTATTTCCCACCTTCAGTATACCATTTTATTAGAAAATGCAGAAAAGTGCAGTGCGATTCAGTCACACATTGTAAATGAGCTCATAACTCAGTGCTCTTTGCTTGTGTTTTCAATCTAAAGCCCAGTAGCCTCGCTCGCCGTCCCATTGGCTTCTGCTCTATTTATGCCCAGGCAGTCCTGTTATGGAACTAGGTGTTGAATAGAAGTGGTTGCTTGATCTTCCTGAGGTGACAGATGCAAAATGCATAGCTCCAGGGAGGTCAGCACTCACACAAACACACACATGCTTACACAAACTGACACACTCACACTATGCACATTTCTACGTCAGGCCCCTCTGGCACAATGCTGTCCCCTTGAGCGTCTCCACTATTGATCACCAACTACAAAGCCTAATATGTGCAGACATGCACAGGATCTACATGAAAGGGGCTTTCACAATCAGATAGGCCTGCCCCCTGAAGCTTTTCACCTTCAGACTTGATATGTGCGCTATTGTACTTCATATATATGTGTTTTTTGCTTTGTTACAGTTGTGTAAATAGTGTACTCACAGATCCCACCACAGCCACCAGCAGTGTTATTTCTGTGTTTAGATGAGAGCAGCGATATAAAAGCGGACCTCAGCCAAGCAAAAGTAAAGGTTGGCCTGATTAAACACACAGTTTCTTGGCAACTCAAAAATTCATTGTGTTCAGTACTGTTGGCTGTCAATTCAGAGGTTTGTGTAGAAGGGGGACAAGTGCATTAATGAAGTAAAATGCTTACAAAAAGAAGGGAAGGCTTAAGCCCTTTCACACTGCTTAGGTTTGAGTGGCAGCTACTGAAGTGGCCCAAACCCCAGTCTTCAGATTCATAGGCTCATAGCTGGTCCAGAATAATCCACCAACATGACATTCCTCACAGACACAATTGACAGAAGTTGCAGACATTCCATGAAGATAACGGGACAGTTTCACTATTATGAAATTGTCAGGAAAAATGTAGCACCTGTTCAAACACACACTGTCAAGAGCGTTTTCACAAGATTCAAGAAGAAGGGAAAAAAAAATATTCCACAGTGAAGAGGAATAGAGCTTGGTTTATTTTGGTCACTAACAAGATAAGCCCACACTATCTTTTTGGAGAGATGTTTTCAGGCTGAAATTGATCGAACTGTCTCTTTTGATATTCAGCCTTCACTTTATTCAGATATTTGTATTCTACCTAAATTTGTGTGTTGCATTTATTATATTTAGTTACCCCCTGTTATTTATTTAAAATTGCTAGCTTAGTACTGGATAGTGGTAGCACACCTGTTAGGGCGTTAGGATAGGAGCCTCACTTGTGGTTGAAGAGGTATTTGTATATACAAAGTATTTTCTAAAAAAGTACTTTTAAAAACAAGCTTTTCATTACCTACTATTGCATCTCACATATGCTCTGGGCCTTGGGCAGAAAGCCCAGTGCTAGGATTGCATCTCATTTGCTTGCCTTTGGGGAGGGCTTCTCTAAAGACATACTAGCAACTTAATCACATTACCTTTAAATCTCAGTGTTAATGGACCACTTTGGGGCATTGGAATGAACGACCGGGGTCTCAGTGAATTCATAAAGGTTACTCTCAATATCAGGTATCACATTGATGGCGCCACAGAGCAAGCAATATAGTCACTCAGATCCAGCTACAGTATATACAGTATATAGCCTAATTTGGTGGTTGGTGGAAGTAGTTTAGCTATAGCCATCCCAGCTAGCAATGACCTATTGGTCCTCCAGTGGTGCCCTGCCGCAGTCGGGCCTCCGTTGGGGGACCATCTGCAAGCCATCTGTTTTGTAGTCAGATATGTAATCATCATTACGTGGCTCATGTTTTGCTTTGGCCATGGGCTTGAAACTGTGATTAGAATATGTAGCTTATCCTTTTGGTGCCATTGCTAACCATTACTGCGATGACATCTTGGCTGTAGCTAACTAGCAAGGCTTGTCTCGTCAACAATGTTGTCTGAGGGATTTTTAAATTACTGTTTTAATCACGTTTAGATGTTTATGGTTACTTCTAGTTAGACAAATCTTGCTTTCTTTTATTTCTCTCCAAACAAGTTGTGTGAATCAGAATTCTTAGTTGCTCTAGGTATTGTTCTAGTTATCAATTTAGTTATATTTTCTGTCAGTCTGCCTTATTTTTTTTTCTGTTCAGTACAGTGTTGTATGCAGTGTTAATTGCATTTGATATTCCATAGTTTTTATGTTGTAAGCTTAAACCATGCTTAAATCTGCCAGTATTTTTCATTTTTGCCCTGCAAGTTAACAGATCAAATGAATACTTGCTATACTTTTTATTCATTTGAGAAATAATAGATAGAGCAATACACACGTCTGACAAACATTACAATTTGGAACCTTTTCTACTACACAGACTTAGAAGCTACCATAAATAACCTCTAAAAATGGTGTACTGAAATGTTTTCTTCCTGGTTTTACTAAGGTTCTATTCAGGTCTCACCTTTGTTTATAGTAGACTGAGTCTGTCTTTCTGATTTTTAAATTGCTGTCTGTCTTTAATAGGAATAATCACATTGCAAAAGTATTTATTTTACACTAAAAAAAGCAGGGGATCCTTTAGTCTTCACAATTCATTGCTTATGCAATAGAGTAGAATGACTATTGGGTCACCTCCCAAAACTTGCTTCTGATTTCTGTTTTCAAATCCAATGAAGGTCTAGTGAAAGTAAATATGCCGTTTGTTGATCCCATTACATAGTACAGACTCACACATTACACTCAGTGTTCTGTATTACTTGTTTACAGCAGGTCAATTCATAGAGAATTGTCTGAGGCACTTGTTACATCACCAAAATGTCTAAAATAAATGTTCGAACATG
Source organism: Esox lucius (assembly GCF_011004845.1). Classification (NCBI taxonomy): domain Eukaryota; kingdom Metazoa; phylum Chordata; class Actinopteri; order Esociformes; family Esocidae; genus Esox; species Esox lucius. The sequence goes on from NC_047575.1 coordinate 28,440,681, forward strand.
GCAGCCAATCAAAACTGGCACAGACTCTTACTCTGGTCTGTTATATTTCCATTATTTCCTTGCATCAGTAATCTTTAGCAATTTTTAGAGCAGTTCTCCTAGATAAACCGTTATCCTACCAACCTGTTGTGTAAGTATTTGCACTCTATACTAGTTGAACACTGAGAACCAAGACAATGGGCCAAAAATGTCAGAGTTTTTGCCGGACAACATACGCGGAGCCGGCTAAGAAGAGCGAATGTCTCTTACTGAGCGAGTGACTGACTGAATGACTGACCCTTGTTAAATAACGTAGTGGTTAGAGAAACGGACTTGTGAACTATAGGTCCCGAATTCCTATCTCCTCACAGGCGAAGTGAAGTACGCATTGTGAATTATTCCGTATTGGTTAAAACTTTGCTGGCTGAAACTGTATATGTTTATATTGTGACTGTTTCTGGCATGGAATACTTCATCTTCAGTCTCGCTAGAAATTGCTTAATTCTTATGATTATTCCTAGGAAGTTAGTAGACACTAGTAAGTTCATTTCTGGCTAATAAGCTGTTAAAATGGCCAATAGCACAAGCAATACAGTTACGCTATTTGTGGTGGAGGGAAACTTAATAAGAAATGTTAGTCAGTCTAACACAATCCTTAATGGAGTCTAGCGACTGCTGAAATATGTAATGCGGTCACGTATTGGTTAAAGACAGTGCCTCTCATGTGGAAGACCTAAGTTTGAATATATTGAGAGCAATTACATTTATGAATTATTTCTGGTAGATTCTGGTAGTCTTTTCACTTGATGAAAAAGTTAGTTATCGTTGCCTTTATTGATAGTTATTGTATTAATATCATTCCCGAATGAAATAAAAAAGTATGTTGTTTTGCCATAAAAGAAAATAATACATTCTTATGCCATGAAATGAAATAGCTTTGGCAGACTCGCTAGCAATTGCTCAATTCTTATGACTATTCCAGTAAGTTAGTAGATACCTGTAAAGCTTTTTTACTGCCTAATATGCTGTTCAAACAACCAGTGGCCAACGCAGTACATAGTAAGAAACGTTAGTCAGTTTAACTGTATCAATGTCATTCACGAATGGCCAATTAACTATTAAAATGGTCAGTGGCAAAAGAGGATTTGTGGAGGATAGAGACAAGAGGCTATACTGACACCTGGCAAACGTATAGCTCTGTGGTGTAGTGGTTAATGACAAAGCCTTTCACGTGGGCAACCTGGGTGTGAATCTCAAGGTGGTGACATTTTCTATTGCGGCCCGGCTGAACTAGGCTTGCCTGGTTTCTTGTTTTATAATCTTATTGACATTCACTATTTGTCTGGGTAGATTAGATGGTAAGTGAAAAATCAGTTCTCGTAGTAAGCGAGTTGGATGCAGGAGAAACGGGCAGAAGGAAAGACTTTATGTACACAAGGATATTTTTTTGACCGATTCCAACCATATTCATTGATAAAGGTATGCCAGTTTAACAAATATATTGATCTTTGAAACAATTTCTATAATTAAAATATGAGAGTCATGGAAGGTATGCAGCCAATCTCTTTGTGAAATGGAATAAGAAGGAAGTCAGTACCCAGTTAATGCATTAGATTATATTAAGTGACTTGCTATGTTAATGGGTAGAGAGATCAGCAGCCATGTTGGATTTGGGGCCATTGATCTTCTGCAGATGTATTTCGTAGTAAGCGAAGGTTTGTGACATTGTATCTCAGCTGGTCTATGTAACTTTGAAGGGACTTGATTTTAATCAATTTTTTATTAATTCCAAAAAGTAAATTAATTAATATAACAATGAATTTAATATCTAGAGATTTTTACAATTACAGTACATTTATCAAAGATAAAAGTTATCGGGAGATTAAAGATGTTTGCAAGAGCTAAGATGCAGAGGGAAGTGAGGAAAATGCAAGAGAGAGCTTTCCCCAACCCATAGAATTAAAATGTTTCAGTTCCTTCAGCTTTGGGGTCTGTTGACAGGACTGTATTCTGGTTGAGTTTATAGGGGGATACAGAACCCCTGGTTGCCAATTTAATACCATCATGCACTTTGTTTTTTGTCCACTCCAACTTCATATTGTCACAATGAAATTGAGTTCTTCCCCCAGTGAAATATGTATTTCAACACCCACACAGAAACAGATTACCAAAGATTTACTAACCAACATAGACTTTATTTGGTTTAGCTATTACTAAACCAAACAGACTTTCTGGCGACTTCTAGGATAATCTTAGGTGTTTTGATTGACTTTGCTGCCAAGAGCCAAAGATAATATTAAAGGTGAAATTACTCTAGGCCTTGAAATCATCAATCTGTAAACATCACTGATTAGCATCATGACAAGGAATTGGGATCCTCGATTTTCACAGTTGGCCTTTAATTGAACCAAGGCCCAGCTTTCGACAGACATTATTATCAGCTTTAGACAGAGTATATTTGAAATGCAACACATTTTTACCACAAATAAACACAAATTGCTTATTAGACATGAATGTCATGCACACACACATATTTGTTTCTCATATACTACGTTATTATTTTCAGAACTGCACTGAAGTAAGACATTTTGTACAGGTTAAAAATGTTATGTACAGATATGCCCTGAAGAAACACTTATTGTAATAAATGTGTAATCACGGTTAGCTTTAGATAAGGGTTAAGATGAGAGTAAGGGTTAAGGATTTAAAGAAAAAGCCTTATGTTCTCGCTAGCTTGGTCGCAATGCAAGCACTGACCTCTTCATGGTTGAAATGCAAGTTGAGTCAACCAATTATGTGACTTTCTTTCAAAAGAAAAATGCATAGGAAAAGAAAATATTTTCTTATGCATGAAGTAATTTAACATTAGCATGTCCCAAATGTCCAGTAAGCAATTTTTTGGTATTTCACATACTTTTTTGAAAGTGCTCTGAATAAATCCCTTCGGAGAGTTTGGGCACATTCTCTTAGCCTTCTGAATGTACTTCATCAGTGTTTCTCAACCCTGCTCCTGAATGTTTTAGGTCTCTCCCTGCTCTGTCACACCTGATTCAAATGATCAGCTCATTAGCAAGTCCTTTATGAGCTTCATCAGGTATGTTGGGGCTGGGAGAGATCTAAAACATGCAGGGCAGGGGGGCATCCAGGAGCAAGGTTGAGAAACGCTGCACTACATGAACGCACATTCTGGAGCTTGTTAGGGCGCCTGGGAGCCTCAGTAAACATTGTCATTTTATGTGGATTTCTAGCACTTTTCACTTGATGCACCTAAAGAAGTGGTGTTCTTTCCCTTTCTGTTAATTTATGGTCCCAGCAAGTCCACAAAGATGTCAAGTTCTTCCACTGTAGTGACTTCTCTCATTAAAATTGTTGTTTCTCTGTAAACTAGCCCTTGATATTTTTCCTCCATTGTTTAAACCCGCCATGTCATTATTGGTCAACTGAGCAAGTTATCATGAGCACCTGATATGCTTAGCATGTTGAGTCCCATTTAATCAGCACAATTATTGAAAATTATGCACCTTTTGCTGTTTTTCTTCATGTGTTTTTGCCATATTTCTTTTGGTAGCAGAATGTGTATTTTTTTGTTGATAACTAATGAGAAACTTCTTAAAACTAACTTCCTGAGAATTATGTGTGCAGTAAATACCACATTTTAAGCTGCCAAGTTTAAGATGAGTACTGACATGATGTTCATTTTTCCAAGAGGGTAAATAACTCTTGTACTCTCTGGGCATTAAAACAGTGTAGGTAATGATGAATGGTGCTGCTAGCACAGGGTCTTTAATGGATTAGTAGGATTTTATGGCCTGAAATAGGCCAGAGGGGTGAACCTCATCACATAGTGGGAGTCATTACACTGTCTAATCTTCTCAGCCACTGATTGCTCATAGCATTTAGAAAAGGAGTCCCCCTTTATCTGCTCAAAGTACCCATTAGTGGTGGGGAAGAAAATAATGTTACACATCTCTTGCACGTTATATTATATAATCTTGACGATATTGCAATGCATCCACAGTTTTGAATGCAATTTCATTTAAATAACATTAACATAAACTACAAACACAATTTCCGATTCACTTCCGGTACTCTTGCTAAGCTGTAGGGCGAATGACGTGTGGTTGCAGGGTTATGGCCAGACCACTCACTGACAATGTTGTTTACCTGGTAACTAACATGCAGTGCTGTTACTGGTGCTTGAAGAATTGTTTCGGTACCCATATAAGATATTTTTAGTTGCTTTCCAATTCTTTTTTTTTCTGATTGTGTTTATACATGGAGCGAGACCAGGCTTAATATGTTACTGTTTAATCCCCTCCAATACTCACTTAGCGAGACAACATCTTAAGACCTTAGTGGACGCAGGGAGTAACTGTCAGGGAATTATACCATTTAACCTTGTGAAAACAGCACTCAGAATTCAACATTTTCACCTATTTACATGCTAAAAAAAGAGTCTCTGAAGCAAATCTGTCCACAAGTTTCGTTCATCTAGCGCAGTGTAAAAATCCTCAAAATGCATGTTCAGATAGGTTTGGAGGATTCAGCTTGTGCAGTTATCAGATAGCAGCTTGTCTCATTTATTTTTGAAGGAGTGAGGTTAGACAAGTGTCAAGCTTAATGGTCTTTTGCAATTCATTTCAGCCATTTGCGGTAGCAAACTGAAATGAGTGTCGACCGATTGAAGTATAGGCTTTAGGAGGGGCCAGAGTGAGATATCTGTTAGAGTGCAGGTTACTGTTGGAGTAGCAGATATTAAGTGAGGAAAGGTAGAGGGGTCATTTATCTAAAAAATATTTTTCACAAGGTGTACTTGGCAATATGGGTGAGGGATGCTTTGATTTAGAAGATGAAACCAATTCAGAATTTTCCTTGAGAATGAAAGTGAGATCCAATGGCCTCTCTCCTTCACTCTCTCCTTCACTCTCTCCTTCACTCTCTCCTTCATAATCCTCACCTGTAGTTCTATTTAACTTTGTTCTTACCTCGTGTATTTTGTCAGTCATTGTATTTGGATTTTGCACCCACCTGTAACGGTTGTCCTAGTTTCATGATTGTTACGTTTAAGTTAATTCAGTACAGTTCTCTGTTCTCCCTGCACCTGTGTCAGCCATTACAATGTGATTTCTATGTCTGTACCGTAACGCTTTGGGTCTTGGCCCTATGCGGGCCACTCAGTCTGGGAATATGTCTTCATTGTCTGCACCCTCATATTTCCATAGTAACCTTAGGGAACAACAATGGCCAACAATGTTTATTTATATATGATTATTAGGCATTTGTGGACCACAATCCTTGATCATGGGTAATTGTGTTCTGTGGATTCGGTGGAAAGCTAACAATGAAATGATTGATAGTTAATGATGATAATAATAGATGGCTAAATGTAGGAGTATGTACAAATGAATGTTGTATTAATTGATCCATCATTGTTTTATTCTCAGAGAAATAGTTGCCTGATAGTACCTGTGAACAATTACAATACTTCAACAATGTGCTATTGCATGGACACTTATTATCACAGGTGTCGTAGGGCTCCTGTTATCCACTTTATCCATTAGTATCTGTCGGGTGGGCATGCTCCGTATGTATCAGGTCAATTGCTGTTTAATAGACGTACGCTCATGCAGGAGATCAGACATTTATCTTACCATCAACGTAGGACATATTTTTTAAAGAGCATTCAAATCAATTCGGCCAAACATTATGTCAGGTTTATAGCGCTTACAAGAAGAAGCTATATGGTTAGATGGGTTGGTTGAACATTTTTGTACAATGTTTTACGTTATGTTACTCAATTTTGGTTTGTGTAAAACTCACAGAATCAATTATGATAATAAAATGCAGTCATCCATTTCTTAGCAGACAGTGCACTGGCTAAATCTGGGTTAATTGAGTTAGATTGCAGGGGGTATTCATGGACCTCCAAGGCATGAACCATTGTTTTCACCCTTAGACCTGGACATTTAGACAGTTGGGGGAACGTTTGCGAGTGTGGCGGTGGGTCCCTTGGGATGATTCAAACCGGAGACCCCCAGAAGCCATGCCACCTAATGAGCAGTAAAACATGTCTTTGGCTTTTGGAAATCACTTAGGAGGATTCCCCCCCTTTTCTAATGCACATCCCCAGACTGGCCACAATTAATATTTAAAAACGAATTACCCCTCTCTGAATAATTTACAGCTGCAAAATCTGTTAATGGGGTCATAGGCTAACAATGAATTGGGCTTGGTCTGTTATGTATGTGTGTGAGTTTCTAAGCCTAGCTTAGCCTGACTGGTGTGCTAGGGGGCCCCCTCTTGTTGCATTGCCTATACTCCACCCAAACACTAGGTCACACCCACAGATGACAGTTTGTTTTCTGCTGAAATGGTCTAATCTTTCTGTTTGGTTAAAAATGTATGGATTGTGCCAGAGCCAGAACCCATTTGGAAATATGTATTTGGCTCTCCAATTGGTTACAGAGGATTCAAAAACTAATACATTTTACGTTGTTTGTACGCCACCTAAACAGGTGATATGGAAAGGCTCAAGACTGACATATGGAGTAGTTAGTGATAGTTCAGCAGAACATTTCAATTTGTCGTCAATAAATACAAACTCAGGAACAGGGTGCCTGTGTGGGCATCAGGTGCATTATGGGATGATTTTTTTTTCACTAGAATATGCAGATGTTGTTGTTGTTGGTTATGGACTTCCTTTGTTTTCTCCCCAGCGAGTGAGCTGTACTCATGCATATAATGTTTCACAAAACAAAGTGCGCTTTAAATGCCATCAGCATATTTCTCACGCATGTGAGATGTAATGCATACACCGTGTGTGGGATTGTATGGGCTGACGTTGCCAGATCTTTTGCACAGTCCCATATGACTCAGTCTGTAATGAGTAATATCACTTCTGAACAGAGGTCCTAAATCACAGAGCTGACATACAACACTCAACTGAATATACAGCACTGCATAAAAGAACTGGCATCTGATGCCATTTTTACTGCCATTTAAAATCAGGAAGCAATATCAATGAGACTTTGTTCCAAGAGGCCAATTCAGGTTTTGCATTTGCATTATTCAGCCTTACATTGTTTGTCAAGGAATATGCCAGTCAGTACCAAAGAAAACAGTACCAAAAAAACCAAAGACCGCTCTTCTAATATTCTCTACTTTACAAAGTGTGTTCATACATTTACATATTGACAACCACTTAGCAGCACATTGCATGTTGAGTTGAGCTGTATTTTATGTGCATATGGGAGCCATTGCTGAATGGCCCTTATTATCAGTGAAATGACAGACCTAATTTGTTCATCGGGAAATATATGTGCCCTGCCCACTACCAAGTATGCTTGAACAGGCGAAGATCATCTGAAATCACCAGAGTTTTCAACCTCAGAAACTCTAAATAATTTCAAGCATCAAATAAACTCTTCATCACTAGTAAAAAGATGTTAACTCATTGAAATCGACTCGGAATGAGAGAGGGACACTAGAATATCTTTTCAAGTGGTTTTGCTCGATCATACACTACTTTTGGTAACAAAAACAACAAAGGCAAGATGCAGTTTGTTCTTGTAATAAAAAAAAGGGTTTTATTGACGTTATTTAATAGTTTAGTGAGTGTTGGTCATAGAGGAACATGGCTATCACTGTTGGAATCTGCGAAGTAGCAACTTTCCAATGGTGTATGGTTTGTGTAGATAGGTTGAGAAAAATAAGTTCTGTCTAGATAGATATGGGCATGCATGGTTTTAAAATACAGTACTGGTTTTGCTATATGCTTCTATAATTGCTTGGAGTTGGAATATTATTTCATTTGTGCAACAACAGTTTTGATAGATTCACAGTTGAGGCTCTTCTCGTTTCAGTATCACATTCAGGTATTCACACGTTTTAAAACGGTACTACATCATTGTTTGAGATTGCGGGAGGAGTACCCCGTATATGGGGATCCTTGGGATGAAGAGGATAAGGTTAGATATATATTATGGCTGTTGCAGATTATAGTCCTAACTCCCTGACGTAGCGTGTTTAAAATTATTTTATGTTTATTGAAGTCTAATAACATCAAACCAGAACTATTCACAGTAACACACTGTTGAAAGACATTCCAGATCCCAAACCCTCTCAATATTGATGGTTTTGACCATTTAGACTGGCATTATCACACAACCATTCATGCCATTCAACACACTGCAGTATGTTTTTATTTCAGTGGGTTGCTACTTGTGGCCACCATAAATCATCACCTGACAGCAAACCATCTTACCCATCCAGACCCATCACATATTGAACACTTCTCCCAGCAGTCACAAGCAGGAAGGTCAGAGCCCTCCAGTCATCCTCCTGCATAATCTGCATTACTTATAATAATCCAAAGTGGATTACGGGGGCTTGTTCCTGTAGTGCCGCAGGAATTTGGCTCTAATCCGATCAGATTTGTCAGGTGTGCTCGCAGCAGGTAGCTGCCACTGCTTGGACATGCCACCGAAATGCCTGAAGAGAAAACAGCCTTTAAACAGTAGGAGGACCAGGGGGAGTGGATGTGTCCTATTAAGGCTGCGTTTTTTTGTTGTTTTTTTTCCAGCCCCGTCTTTGTTCTCTTTAGACACTTCCACATTGACTTCCCAGGATTTGCAAGGGCACTAAAAACACAGGAAAGGTTTCTTACGATCCAGCATTTGTTTCATCTTTTTATTTTCCTGTTCCTGCTCTTACTTCCTGTGCTTTGAGCCTTTCTTTTCCTGAGGAACGGAGGTGGGAGCTTTCATGTTACTCCACCAATATAGTGTCTCTGTCACTCAAGGCAACTGTATGGTTTACAATCCAGCAGATTTGCCAGTCTCCTCTTTGTAGGGACTGAGTGCTGCTGTCAAGTTTTGAATTTGTGATCCAATTTAGATGTCAGGACTTTCCCCAATTGCAAGGTGTTTTAAAGAATAGGATTAGTAAACCATACTAAGGATGCAGTATGCTATTAGTTTCAGGTTCACAGTCACGTTTGTTCTAAGCCGCCAAGCTAAAGCAGTGCTGGCAGAAGGTCAGGCGCTGCTGTTGATTGAGGATTCCAGTCATGTAGCTACTGACTGAATGCTTCTGCTAATCAGTCTTTCCACTGATTTTCTTCATTTGTTACTATGGCAAATATCACATTGACCATAATAGTATAGGAATGTAATCAGCACACCCTATTTGTCATAATTTTTCAAGGTGAGACTGTCACCTGTCTTCTACAGGGAAATAAAAAATAAACTTGATGTGATCCTACGGTGAAAGAATTAGCATTTTCTGTGTAGGTGATAATTACGATGTAAAAACGGTATGCTGTCAAAACATAAAGCAGCTGCATACATGTAGACTACTATGGTTTGACTGAACCAATATGTCCTTTGTCCTGATGAAAAGATACTCAGTTTTGTTGCATTTCTGTGTATCAGCATGAGCCGACAGCCGCGAATGTGCCCACCGTTACAAAGGACAAGTCTATAAATACAATTCCGCGTTCCTCCTCCCCCTACAGTAACATGCACTTTTGAACCCAAAATGACATCATTTTCTCCATCTCAGTCTGTATGGTATATCATGGTGGACAGACGTAGAAGTGGGCAATGAGAGAGGCGAATCGACTTTGATTACGGCATAAATTAATGAAACAGAGAAAGACAAATGTTCTCTCTGGCGACCCTTGCTACCTTCTTCCCTACACTTCCTGAATTACCCCAAGGGTGAAACATTCAAGGACAGTACAGCCATGTGTTAATATCTGTGTGTGTGTGTGTCGTGTGAGTGCCTATACTCTTATGTGTATCTGTGACTGTGTCTCTCTCTATATCTCTCTGGTTCTCTCTCTGTTGGAGAGCCTGTTTGTGTGTTTGTGTGTAGTGTATGAATCTGTCATTTCATGCTTGAAATCCACATTTAACCTGAATGTTGATGCAACACAGCGAGTGGTGCAGATTTGGCCAGGCTCATTTGTTTGGCTGGACTGTCCCCTTTGGCTTATCCTTGTGTTAATGTGGGCTGTTAATGTAGCCCTGTGGGCTCCGGACCAGTACTCCATGAGAGAGGAAGGACTGATGGCAGACAGATAGAGAGACATGGGAGGACGATGGACAGTTGAGGATGATGAAGAAACCAAGGACGATAGAGACCGAAGCGGAGAAATGGGAGAGGGAGGCAGAGAGTTGGAGTGAGAAAAAGATAGAAAGAGAAGAGATTTTGCCTTGTGTCCTCCTCTCCTGCAACACAGTATTGGTGCTCATTGTTTCTTCACATGTTAAGGCAGTAACTGCCGATCACCACAGCAGATAGGAACTTGAACTTGGTTTTAGCAAGCTTTTGTCTAAGTCTACAGTTTACCTTGGTATTATTAATATTCTTTTGCTGATTCAGACTATACAAAACTGGCTTATATCTTTGTGAGCTATACACGTTGTCATTTCAAGTCTAAATACAACATGGCATTTGCATAATGAAATTGTTGTCACAACAATTGTTGTATTCTGAATGTTTGGTAATTTATCACAGATTTATGACTGACACTCAGTTGAGACAAAAAAATTCACTTTCCTTTTTAGCAAAGTACTATGACATATATATTTGTAAAATGATTGCAAAGTAATACAAAAGGTTAACATATTAGTCTGAGTGCAATCATTTGCAATGACTCAGCCTAACACAAATCCATATATTCTCTTCAGTTTATTTGATACACTAAGAAGTGATAGCAAGAGCAGGACTTGATGAGTGACGACATCAGGATGTTTGTTGTCATGACACTTCTCCACTGTGTGGGTGAATGGCCATAGCTGTGTGTGCCTCTGTATAGAAAGATACAAAATATCTGACTGGTGGGTGATACATTTCACAGCTGCATTCCACAACGGTGCTGCCTGGTACCTAAGGAGCGTAATTAGGATCACTCTTTCTTGTGTGCCACTCTCCGCCTGGTACTAGATGCAAGAAAACTGTGTGATCTTTGAAGTGGTAAGTACCACTGGACCTCTAGAGGAAACCCCTGAATAACATTTTTGCTGGAAAGTCTCTTTATTGGAGTGCTGTTAGCTTCCCTTTCCAGCTTAATAAGCCAAAGGCACTAGCTTGCTTTCAGTCCATAGAGACATATGGTATGGGGAAGATGAAACTGAAGGCTCTTCAGCCAAGATATTGATTGTTGGATAGACAATTAATTTCTGATCTTGTAGGGATTGGTTTTTATGCCATTAACATGTTTGTTTCCCAGTAAGGATTCTTAGGTGAGTCACTTGTGTCTGGTAAGGCAACGGTCCACCGTTCCCAGAAATTTCATGAGCCAAATTTGTGGCACATTGTGAAATGATATCCAAGTCTGCCACGCTGTCACTTTAAATCTCTATGACTGGGTTCTCCGTCACAGGCGGTCTTCTTGCAGGACCTGGATGTTCAGTCTTAACTCATGGGTTGTCCCTCAAGGCATGCCATTATTTGTTAAAACCCCTACTGCAGATACAAAATGTTGTGTTCCCCATTTGCTGTGCACTTTGAATGGCTAAGTGAATGCCTGAGTCTGGTCTCTTCATTCTATCCTTAGGATAGTCAAAGACAGTGCATGCATAAGCAACACACAAATAAACACACACACACACGCAAATACTCACATGCAAATAAACACACACGTGCAAGTACACACACAAACACACACGCGAGTACACACATATACACACACAAATACAAATGCACACACACAAGTACACATGCACAAATACACATACACTCACGCAAATACGCACACAGATATGCACTTTCACTCAGACTTTATGCAGACTGTGATTGATAGGTTGCAGCAATATGGTAATTGCTAAACAGATTGAAGCGGGGTGCATATGGCTTTTGGGAATCTCTTGGCCTTGTGCTGGCCATGCAAATGCCCTATCTTCCCTATGCAAAAAAAGAAATGCTTCTACATGAAAAGGTTTCTGCCAGCCATGGTCAATTAATGTGAGCTGTTTTAGACTAATTCAGTTTGGGGTGCTTCAAATTCTGGGCCAAAAATATGCTTTTCAAACATAAGTCAATGCGCAACCATTTATGTCATTTGTCTTCACTCCAGCATGCCGTGCAACATGAACCTCTTGGCAGCAGGGACTCTGGGACACTTTTACCTGACCCAATACTTTGCTACCATCTGAGAATGGTTGCCAGAATCATTATCCTTGCCTTGAAAGTTCAGACGAGCTTAATACAATGTCTGCTTATTTCAATTGATGGAACATATTAGTTAAAACAATGTTGTGTGATGTATGGTTGTTAATCTTTAAAAAAAGGCAATTCACAAGCACCACATTGCGTGGTCTTTGAGTGCAGATTAGTGTTGGCGGACTAAAGCGTTGACGTCTCATAAATGTAGGTATTTATACAATCTGCTGATTTTAGCACCCAAAGAATGGCCTATATTTACTGAGGACAGTGTAATTGCTTGTGGAGACAGGCTTGTTGACATATGTTTGCTATTTGTATCTAAAAGCATTAATTAGATAAAGTGTTTGAAATGTCCTACATTTTAGCCTTAGAGGCCTCATTAGACCCCTTACTGTTTAATATGTAGTTGCTATACAAAGCTTTCAGAAAGTATTCAGACCCCTTCATTTTATCCACATTTTGTTGTGTTACAGACTAAATGTAAAATTGACTAAATATGTATATTTTGCAAATAATCTACAGACAATGCCTCATAATGACAAAGCAAAAACACAATTTTAGAAGTTTCCTTGCAGAGATGGGAAAACCAGCAAGACAACTGTCTCTGCAGCACCATCAATCAGGCTTTTATGGTCAAGTGGCTAGACAGAAGCTACCCCAGATTAAAAGGCATATAACATGTCCTCTGAAGGCATGAAGTAAAATATTATTTGGTCTGATGAGATTTAACTATTAGGCCTGAGTGCCAAGTGCTACGACTCGCAAAGAAAGGTTAACTCTCATTACCTGACTTATACATTCATGGTGGTGGGAGCATCATTGTTTGGGGATGCTTCTCAGTGATGGAGACTAGAACACTGGTCAGAATAGAGAAGAGAACGAATGGAGGGCCTCTGATCGGGGTGAAGATTCTTCCTTCAGTGCTACAACGACTCAAAGCAAATTGCCAAAATAACTGCCAAAACCAGGACTTGAATCCAGTCATCTGAAGACCTGACGATCCATTTAACCAACACTACTATCCAATCTTACAGAGCTTGGGATGATCTGCAAGGTTAAACTGCACAAACCCAGGTGTGCATAACTGACCAAGGCATACCCAAGAAGACTTGATGCTGTGACCACTGCAAAGGTTGCTTCTAAAATTACTGAAAACATTTCTGAATACATACATAAATGAGAAATTATTGTCAATAAATTGTCAGAAAGGTCAATTGATTGACAAAATAACTATAATTCTCCATATTTTGTCAATAATATGATAAATTGTCAGAAAGGTCCAATTGTCAGAAAGTCTTTGTCATTATTGGCTATTGTATGTTAATTGATTATCGGGTATTGTGTGTAGATTGATGGCATTTAACATTTTTTCAATGTATTATAAATTAAGTCTATAACACAACAAAATGTGGAGAAAGTGATTTGGTCTGAATACCTTCTGAAGGTATTGGACAACTTTATCTACAGCTATGTCTCATTGCAACAACTGCCAGTGGATTCGGGAAAGTGTGAACTTTCCTAACAGGCATCTGCGCCAGTCTACAGTATACTTTTTTCCCCCTTCCAACCAGAACACAAAGTGGGTCACTTTGTGCACTCACACTCAATCCACTGGGTCCTCAGTTATCATGTAGGTGCATACAAATTCTGAGCATAAACCACGTGTACGATCAAGTGTGGGATTTATCAATATGAACGTGTACTTGAGAATGGTCAGAAATGTAAGCGTTGACCATGCTTTCTCAGATTGCCAACTGGTGGGATAAAGGAACTGCTTCACAAACATAAATTAGTTCATGTCTTTTGGGGAGTTCAATAAAGTTAAATAAAATTCAATAATGTTATGATGTTATGGTTTTTTCATTACAATTTTATCCAATATACCTCAGTATTTCATGTAATTTGATGTGATAATGCAGAGTACAGTCACTTAGTAAATGATAGACAACTGTAAAACTTGTTTTGAATTATTATAACAGGAATGATTGGAAATTGAATGTGAAGCTGATTCTACGAAAGATTTGCCATTTGCAGCATACAAGAGACCGCCTTTTTAGAGACAGATGAAACCTTTTGGTAGCAAGTATAGTGGCTCAGCAGTAGGGGTGTGATGATACACTTAGCTCACCAGACGAGATGATACACGAAATTGGGTTCACGAGAATGAGACGATTTTTTAACAATATTTTTAAGAAACCTTGAATGATGAAATGCAAAACAATGTAGGTGTATTTTTTGTTTTAACTAATTATCTTGTCTCAGTCAGTGACTGCTGCCTGTAAAACGTTGGCTGCGTGTGGGATTCGAAAATGGGCGTGGAAGTTGAGATGCAAAGGCATTTGTCCATATTGTCAGGCCTTTCAGTGTTTTCTTCTCAGGTGTGGTTGATTTTAGTTGAGAGCTGTGGTGGTTCTGTAGGAGGTCTTGGCATAGTGCTCGTGTTAGCCTTGGTGTAAGGCACAATTTTTTTACAGCGCTTAAATACTGTTTGTCTTGTTTGTCCTTCTGATGCCGTTTATTGTTTCCACCAGGTACCAAAAATGCTACCACACAAACAATTTCAAAGTGACGTGGGCATCTTCCATGCTAATTTCACCCTCACACTCCATCATGCTGATATCATGAGACAGCTTTTCAACTCAACGAGAAATAGGTCACGTTTTAGTATCGTGGCACGAGATCTCGTCACACCCTTACTCAGCAGCCATCGGTTTCGCATAAATACATATGCATTTTTAGAGAGGCAAAAAAGATAATGCGTGCCATTCCAGTTCACATTCAAGTGCCATTCTCCTTCGTGAGAGCACCCTACACTTTTCAATTGGACCTTATTGATCTAGCATTTCACCCATGACGAGCGAGACGATTAATGCCTGCAGAACGAACTGTGTCATGCACTTTCCATGGACTTTTCCAATAGGCTTGAGTCAAGAGGAATTTATTTGGTCATTTCCTTTCAGAGGTTCCTAAAACCGAAGAAAAAAACATAGGATTTGACGGCACCCAGATCAACATAAAAGAACCATCCACTCAGTAAAAGGGGCACTGTGTGGAATCCTGCCACTAAACAATAACACAACTTGTCTCCTCCCCGTCTTCTCTTACCAAACTAGGCCGGTATAGTACTAGCTGGCCCGGAGTGGTTTACTGTTGGAAGGACAGCACTGTGAGTGTCTAAAGCGGGTGTCTAATGTGTTATGGAAATTTGCCATCACAGTATGAGAAAATTACAAATCAATGTGAACTGATAGACGGACAGGTGAGAAAGTTTAAATGGGGAATATTTGCTTCTTTTTATTCTAGTAGTACAGTGACAATCATAGATATTGCCTCTTTAATTAGTAGATGATATGTGATGCGTAAAAGGTGCTGCTGAATGTGGTGGCAAAACTGCAGGTGGAATATATTGGTCATTCATTGTGTACAACCACAATGATGTCATTGTTACCTAGCATATATGAGGGAGCTGTTGAGGATGGCCCCTGGGGACCTCAGTTCATTTTGCAGGCATCCCAGTCATCTGAGGATGATGCTAGGGTGCTAAAGGTTCAGAAAATACCTGCTGATGTTGCTTCCCTGCTCACCGGTATTTCTGGTCAATTTGCATTGCCCTTTGGCTTCCTAGCCAGTTATCTGCTAGCAGCACTGTCAAACCTAGACTGCGGTGGCAAGCTTGGTGCTTTGAAAGAGAGCTATAGACCACTGCTCCGTCTGGGAGACCATAACATTCCTTTTTATAGTTCAGAGTGGACATGGTTTCCATTTGACTCAACAAAGTATTCCAAGAAATGTTCCTGTATAAATCCAGGAACCTCATAATATCTGACAACAGGCCATTCATGTTCTTTTATCCTTATGCAAATACAAGCACAGCGTCAACCTCTCCTCTAATCTCACGTCAAATAGATGATGCAATGGATGCTATCAACTCATTGTATTTTTATTTTGACGTCCCAGATAAATACATTGAAGCTGTCATAATGTACATTCATCTCCACATGTAGTTGTGCAATTTCAGCTGAACTTTGACTGTTCCAATGCAAGCCAATTATTGCATGCCCAAAAATGTGTTAGTGTAGAGAAGCCACTTTGTAACATCCTTGTTTCGTCCAGATTGTTGTGCAGTTTGAACCCAGCCTTTCATCCCTAATGTGGTCAATGCATCTATTTTGTTGAAATCCCAACAAGTAATCCATTCAAAGGGTAATGCAAGTGCATTTATGAATCGCTGCCATAGTAACAGCAATATGCATGGGAGCATGGACGAGCTGAATTCAAAGCATCCAGTCACACTACAGTCATCATAATGTCATCACTCACGCTGGCCCCTTAATTAAAGTCGGAAATTAGTTTGGTCATGGAGACAGGAAAATACAGGAAGCGTTGCTTGTGGCAGCGAGAGCTGCAAGGTCTCATACCAGTGAATCATCGAGTGGCTCTTGGAGACGAGTACATAGAGTACATGAGTGTGTCCACTGTCACTTGACTGATGACAATATTTGTCTATGAGTAGGTGTATGATTCTGCAGTGTTTGAATGTCGTCCTCTGTAATAACTGCTAGCTCTGCCCCAAACCCCCCCCCCCATACCTGTTTCTTTCATTTTTGCTGCTGCTATGTCATTTTTATGCGCAAGTCATACATGGGAATGGCTCTTTTTTTGGGCTCAATGTAAAGCCATGAGAATGGATGACCTCTCGAATGAAGCTATATATAGTTCAACCTTGATAGGAATGGTCCAGTCTATGGGTCATTATCAGCTGTACTATGGTAGGTGCTAACCTTTCAATCAATGAAGGTATTAAAACAAGGTGAATTGTGGTGCCCGGTTTAATAACCTGAAATGGATTTGATGGGGGGACTCTGATTAAGAAACCCAGGCTCTGAGAAACAAGGGTCAAGAGGTCGGACTCACACTGTATTCCCCAGACCTTCACTTGCTCTTTTATTCATCATCCATCTAATATGTTCAGCAGGAACAATAACTATTAAAAATCCTGCAGTGCACTGAATGTTATAATGAAAACGGAGAGGTGATTGTCCCAGTATGACATGGCATGTCAACAACATCTTTGTCCATATCAGTGAAGTGAAACACTGCTCTTTCAAGTTTAGAAAAATTCATAGACTCAAACCACAGCCAAGTTTCCTGTATGGAGTGTGGTTTTTGCCTGTTTTACCTAATTAGTTGTAATAACATCTTGTGTCTGCTTCGTGGCCTTAGAATTCATGTATTCAAAGCATCATAGCTGCAACACATATAATACTATAACTATTTCAACCATCAAAAAGAACCATGCATCATGTCTTGATTTTCAAATTCAATCAAAATAATTTCATAAAGCCCTTTTTACATTAGCAAGCAACAACAGTTTGTACACTGTAGCTAGGAACAAATGCTTTGTAGGGCCAAAATTAGGAAGAAACCTTGAGAGGAATCAGACTCTGAGGGGTGGCCACTCCTCTTCTGACTGTGCTGGATGAAGATGATAAGAGTACATGACCTTATGGGCCAAGTCAATGTTTTTGCATAATCAGAAGACTAGCAGGTCAATAAATGCAAGTGTGCTGTGATCAGAGTCCATAAACAGAATCCAAGTCCACAGCATAACCAGGTGGACAGTGACAGGACTGGGACCGTCAGGTGGGGTATGGGCAATGACAGTACTGGCACAGTCAGGTGGGGTGTGGACAGTGACAGGACTGGGACAGTCAGGTGGGGTGTGGACAGTGACAGGACTGGGACAGTCAGGTGGGGTGTGCTTGATCAGCAACACAACCAGGAGAACTTTGGGCAGGGACAGCTGTGAGTCATTTGGTCCAGTTAGATCTGAGGCATTGTCCAGGTGCTCATATCC
The DNA here is from genome assembly GCF_011004845.1 of Esox lucius. NCBI lineage: Eukaryota > Metazoa > Chordata > Actinopteri > Esociformes > Esocidae > Esox > Esox lucius. The sequence goes on from NC_047575.1 coordinate 28,458,688, forward strand.
TCCTAATGAAAGTTTATGCTAAACTTTTTTTCTGACTGCCAATAAGGCTGTTTCAATTACAGAGTTTACTCTAGAATCATTTTAGATTCTTAGTTAATACACAAACGTGTTTCAGTCACTAATTTGTTGCACTCACTCTGATCAACAACAAAAAAAAAACTCAAGCGTGTGTAAAATATTTTGACTAGTATTGTAAATTGAATTTTGTCATTTCCAACCATATTTCTTATTTAGATAATGCCCATGTATAAAATGTATGGATATAAATATACCTTTTCCCATTGCATATTAAACATTGAAACATGTTTTGCTACGTAATGAAGGCTATTTCAAATAACTATAGGCTATTTCATATAACTAGGCTATAATAGACCTATTTGGTGCAGAGAGGTGAAATGTCACGATGTGCAGGAAAATGTAATTGTCATTGCTTTGCGGTTGCGTTTTGTGAAGATCAGTCATAACAACACTGATTTAGTGGTAGTTCCAAAGCCAAACACAACTGCACCGCTCTTGGCACATTTTGCTTTTAAGCCAAATGAACGAGGTGGGCCCAATAATTTGGAGTCTGCAAATTGCCGGATTTGCTCCAGGAAGGAGGCTCTCAAAAGCACAAACATCACAAATCTGAAGAACCATCTTCGGATCCACCCCATGTGTTTTTACAATATTATTAGGCTACATTATAACAATGGCATAACATTTACAATATAAATAATTCAGTTGTTAATCCCAATTATTTGTGCGACAATTTATCGTCAACTAAAATGTCATAATTGTGACAGCCCTAGCCCTAACAATGAAATAAAACAAATAGACTTGCTATTGTTAATTAATTAAGACATTGGCCTACATTGAATGTGTGTCTCTTTGCATTCCAAGCCCATAAAATTAAATGAGGAGGAGCAGGAGCTTGATGCTTTTCTGTGGTCTTGTTGGCCTCATTTGCACCATTACAACAACAAAATAACTGGTCCAGGGATGTCTGCTTGGCCTTCAACATAGACTTGGAATTTGAGGTTCTGGAAGTAAAATATCCATTGTTTTGAGCCATAGAGATTAAATATTAAGGATTCCAATATTGCTGTGCAAAACAGACGTTCTGTTCTTTGTCAAGATTGAAACAATTCGTATATGGATTAGTTGTAGTAGTGGCGATCGATTGTAAAAGTTTCAAACTTTTCTAAGAGCCCAGAGCTAACCAAAGTGGTAGCTAATTCCGTTTGATGGTTTTGAGGATGGCCAGCTACAAGCAGCCAGTAGACTACCCATGCGGAAATCTAATATATGGCTATATACATAAAAAGACTTAACATATATAGTTGATTACATGTATTGTTGATTACATATTTCAATCTGACATAATAAAATGTGCCAATTCCTGTATATTTTGACATACAGTGTATGTACATGTATATACATATGGGTTGATCAAACCAAATACAATTCTGCTCATAAGTTTGCATACCCTGACAGAAATTGTGAAATTTTGGCATTGATTTTGAAAATATGACTGATCATACAAAAACTGTCCTTTATTTAAGTATAGTGATCATATGGCTCCTTTTTAAATCATAATGTTAACAGAAATCACCCTAATAGCCCTGATCAAATATTTACATACCCTTGAATGTTTGGCCTTGTTACAGACACACAAGGTGACACATACAGATGGAAATGGCAATTAAAGGTGCATTTCCCACACCTGTGGCATTTTAAATTGCAATTGATGTCTGTGTATAGTCAATGTGTTTATTAACTTGAATGGATGCACTGAACAGGCTAGATACTGAGCCATCAAAATAACTGTCAAAAGACCTGCGTAACAAGGTAATTGCACTTTATAAAGATGGAAAAGGATATATAAGATATCCAAAGCCTTGCAAATGCCAGTCAGTACTGTTCAGTCACTTATTAAGAAGTGGAAAATTCGGGGATCTCTTTCCAAGGTCAAGGTCAGGTAAACCAAGAAAGATTTCAGGCAAAACTGCCAGAAGAATTGTTCAGGATACAAAGAAAAACTCACAGGTAACCTCAGGAGAAATACAGACTGCTCTGGAAAACGACGGTGTGGTTGTTTTAAGGAACAAAATACGACGCTACTTGAACAAAAATTAGGTGCATTGTCAAGTTGCCAGAAAAAAGATGACCAAAAGACAACGATCATGCAAGATCATACAACTTTATGGACTCTGATGGCTTCTAGTGGAATGTTTACAGTGCAAAGCGAACACAGTGATGGAATAAAACAAGTCTTGCACCTCCGACTTGACCATTGAAAGTAGATGCCGGGAACAAACTGAAGAAAATCTGAGAGGTGCTGGATCCAATGCTGTAAGTGTGGGCTTTTTCCTTTGTCGTGGGGACAAAGGGGTTCAGGCAGTGTGGAATGATCAAAAGAGCTTACTTCATAAACAAATGTGTTGTCTTACACAGGTCACACAAGCAGGGCTATGTCTTATTTACTGGATTGCTAGACCTCGCAAGCAAGTACTTATCTCCGTTTTGACTGGGGAGCAAAAGCCGATCTAGGGCTGTTGTTTTAATGAATCTCAGGAGAAGTTAAGGAGACAAGCTCAGCCAAGACTTTTAACTGGCTTTGCAGATAGACAGAACTCTGTGGCTTGAGGCAGAGAAACAGTCAGCATGGTTCTCTCCACTTATAGTTGGTCCAGGAAGTACTTTATTTACAGATTGACTTTGCCCTTCTGTTGCCGTTCTTTCATATTCCACGTCAAATATTCACGTCAATTATATGAGGCCAGCTATTGTTTTGATTGTCCGGTCATCTGCTGTGCATCATTCAGACTCATTGAACCAAGTCACAGTGGGTTTCATGATTGTCAAATGAACCCACAAAATGAGTGTTCCCCAAGGCTATAGTTTATTGCCTTTGTGTGGAGGAATGTCATTCATTCTCCACCAAGTGTCACTTTCCAAGGCAGCTCTAGCCATTAGTTGTCAAGATTCTTTGACAAATGCAATGGTAATATAAGCTTGTAGTGTTCATGCAGATTAAATCTGCATAATGATCTTGGAATGGGGGGCAAACATTATGCACTGTTGATATTAAGAAATGAGAAGAGGGAAAAAAATGAAGAAATCTATAGAAGCACTATATACTGTGGATCATATGTATTTAGTATAATCAGAAATACCATTTGTGGGACCATTTTCTTAAATAAGTAGAAATCCAGAACCAATTAGTTGGAAGTGTTTCTATTAAATCCAATCAAAACAACTTACCGGAAAACATAAAACAAATTAACAAAGTGATTTATTATACATGACCCTAATGATTTAAAAATGAAATTGAAAGACTGCATGATGACTTTAGCATCGCATCTTAAATATTACTTTATTACATTATTATCTGAAAATTTAAAAAAACTATATAAACACAAACAAACTACTATATTTCTAAAAGCCATTTAAAACTATGATTAACTGAATGGCCTTTTTGATATGACCCTCCTAGACGACTTGGCCACCTATCATTGCCAGTATTCATGCAGTTTCCTATATTCAATGGTAAAATAATGTCTAAAGTGAACACTAAAACCTTATTGGAGCATTCAACTCAGAACCATTATAATAAGTTATTTAGCAACTTCACAATTTTGTAGTTGACATCTATTGACTCAATTTTACCACAAAACCCATAAGTCAGCTGATGAGTTAGGTTAATTTCTACCTCAGTGGCATATACACAATTACACCAAAGTCAATATCAGCATGTGAAGCAGTTATTTGTCATATTCCTTTTATTAACAAAACATTTTCAACTTTATTTCAACTTTGTAGAGATCATGTTCTCTAGCTTAAAGCTGTATAAATCTCGTTGCTATGGTAACATGCAATGGGCCCTGCGAGTGAGGCAGAGGTGGGAACTAACAAAATAACAGTTTTACATATATGGGTTTTTAGGGTTGTAAGGAGACATATTCCTTTTAAATTATTAATTCTATTTTTGGTTGCTAAGATTGACCTTTACATGGAATTACCCCTACCAAAAAAAAGGCCAGGTAGGTGTTAAACTGAGTTTTGGGTACCTTATGGTGCCATGGCAACCAGTATTTTTTTATGTTTGCTTTTGCTTGAGTTGACTTCTCAACATAATTAAAAGGGGGGCATTCGTTATAAAGTTGGGCATGTGGTGCCAATTAGGGGCTAAGCCATATGCAAAGTAATAGCCAGATGCTTGCACACTTCCCCAAGGGTAACTTTCTGGGTAAATAAATGGGCCATCATTACAACTCCAGAATTTGAACCCTGAAAATGTTGAAAAGTGCATATGCTCTCTGACTCCCTCCAGCACATTCCCGTCAGTCATGCAGTCTGAAGCGACATGAGCAGGTAGTATTCCTAGTGAATCCCTTTCTATTACTGTCTCGGTGTAGATCAAAAGAATAGATAGATGTGGTGTGTAGTGGGATCTGGCCTTGAATTGATATCAAGTGACTTTGGAAAGTACCGACCCCATCACTTTCTTCACATTTGATTGTGTTACAGACTTCTAAATGTTTTTGACATCAGTCTACACATAACACCCCATTAACACAAAGTGAAAACATGTTTTTGAAATCTGTGCCAATTTATTGTGATTTAATACTGATTGGACACAATTTTCAAATGCACACCTACCTATATAAAGTCTCACAATTCATAGTGTATGTCAAAGCAAAAAAACAACTCCAGGGGACTCTGTAGAGCTCAAAGATTTGGGTCAAGGCATAGATCTGGAGGTCACAAAAAATAAAAAATAAAGTTATCAGGAGCATATTGTGCTCCATCATTGTGAAATGGACAAATTGAAATCCCAAAGACTCTTTGCCCTGGCCGCTGGGCAAACTAAGTAACCGTGCAAGAAGGACCCTTGTCAGGGAGGTGACCACGAATCCAATAGCTACTCCAACAATGCTTCAGCAGAGTTTCTCGGCAGTGCTTTATGGTAGAGGAAACCACTGAGTGTATGAGTAAAACGATTCACTGATCTATTAGCCCTGAATGTCAAGCACTACTGTCTGTCACCTGGTTAACACTATCCCTGCGGTGAAGCATGGTGGTGGGAGCATCATGCTTTGGGGATGCTACTGAGCTGTACAGAATGGGAGACTGGTCAGGATTGAGGGAACTTGTACGGAGCAAAATGCAGTGTTCCTTGAAGAAGAGGTCCCTGTTCCAGAGCACACAAGTCCTGAGACTGGGGTGAAGATTCTGAAAAACTTTTTTTTTTTTTTTGCTATTATGTGTACTATGTGTAGAATGATGAGGGTAAACATCTATTTAATCCACAAAATCTGAATACTTTTGCACTGTGTCTGATTCTGGTGCAGCATTTGCATTGTTTGTAATAGGGCTGTCGGGCTCAAAACACTTGGCTGATTCGGTGCATTGACTTCATTAAAATAGTGAAATAATTGATAGAGCCAAGCCTGACGGGCTACTATGCATTTTACTAGGGATTTTCTGCCAATGATAACAACCTCTATAGATAGAATGTCTCAAAAGTATATGTTTCCTGCTTTAACAATGCCAAGGATATTCCATTTGTCCTTCATTGAGACTGCAAGTCAACTTTTGCCAATACAAGATATAGTGTCACCTTCAACAACAAAGGCGTTGTTATCATTCTCTTTTTGCGTCATCCTTTTATCTATCATATGTGTGTTGTAAGCTTGACAGTTTTGAGCCTAATACCACCGTTTTGACACAGATGCTGCCAAGTATTTCAAGCATAAATTTTTTATGACTTTGTTTCATGCATTTTCAACATTGAATGACACTTACTTGATGTTATACAGTGGGAGGCCAGGAGAGATTAAAGGCAGAAACAAGACATTTATTTAGCTTAGTTCTGACAGTATTTGACTGTAGTCTGGATGATGGCACTGCCTCGGCACCCATGAGTAAACCATCTTTACTTTATATGTTTTTTTAGTAAACAAGTCCAAGACTTTGTGGAGACATTGAAGTTCCCTTCAGAATAGCCTATCTACTGTAAATCATTAAATACATGCAATAAAAAAGAGGACATCATCAATATTGCATGGAAGCTTCCCAGCACAATCAACATTGATCCTACAGGGATTTAACAGCCTTTGATTTTTTTTTTCTGTAACAAGACATTATGGTCTACTCCCACTCATCTCAAGGGAGAAGACAATGGGATCTTGATGGGTCATTCAATATGACCCATGCTGCTCCATTCTCTGACAGAACGGTGAACGGATTAGAAATATAACATGGAAATGCATAGAAGGATAATCCACATCAGCATTAATGTTTTTCCCATCAGAATTATTTTGGGTTGCAGGCTCCACAGACTGTGACTGGGGGACCAGCGTGAATCAAAACCTCTGTCTGCTTTATCGGTCTATACCCTCTCTCATCTCCACCTCAACACCCACAGTGTCACAGAGGAAGATGGAAGCCAGGCAGTATTTAGGGCAGGAATTATGCTGCAGCCCTTTTGACAATTGGGCTAATTGCAGAAAAAACTGGAGTGAATGCAGAGCAATTACACATGAAATTCTAAGTTATTTTTATCGCCAGTAGTTTTCTTTGTATTTGATTACAGACTGGGTAATCAACGCATTATCATGTAATTGAATAGCCACTTAAATACGTAAGGCCAGCATAACTTTATTATTATATCATATTTTGGCTCGTTCTTCTCCTTAGGCCAACTAATTGTTACCATTTGCGAGTAATGGCTCTGATAACATGAGAGAATCCACAGACTGTGATGCTCTGCTTGAGTTTTAATACGTACTATATGACAAAATGATGCTTGTGATACTTGTAAGTAACCTGGGAATTTACCAGATGTCATTTCAAATACATGTTTACATATTTTTACATTAGATAAATGGCAGGAAGTCAGTGTTTCTTGTGTAAGCCGTTCTTTGTGTATACCATGTGTGTAAACATCTTGTTTCTGATGAATCACATATAATTTATTATTATTTATTATAAACCGGTGCATTTTGGGTGACATAAAAAATACCTTTCATTTTTGAGAATTTCTTACGTACCTTTTTACCTTGGCAGTGATGGAAAGCAAGGTTGTTGTGTGATAGACAACAGCTAGCCATTTATCATATAATCCCAAAATTCAGGTATGCAAATTCTAAAGAAATAATTAAAGAAGGACCAATTAAAGCAAAGGGGAGGGTAAAGTGCTCAGAACCGACTGGGGGAAAAGAAAAGCTAAGCATCTCCAGAAAAGAAGGTGTTGACACAGTGAATAGGCTTTTGAGCATAATGAAAGATGCTTAAAAGAGTAGTTTAGAAAACATGGATTATGGCAGAAGTATTGTTTAATTTCGAGGAAGAGTTCAAAGTTAGTATGAGGGCTGAACTCACTGATATCAAACATGACAATGAGCAGAAACTTCAAGAAACCTCCAAAATGAAGACCCAAGAAGTGCGAATCACTGATGCAGAGAAAATAATTGTCGACCTGGAGGAATAGATCATGGAGGACATAGATGCTTTTTTTGCATTCAAGTAGGCTACAGAGCAATCATATTATTAAAAGCTGACATATAGAGGTGAGAACGAGGTGTTTCAATATTAGGATTTTTGGAGTGGAAGGAAAAGACAGAGAAGGTAATTGGACTCAATTTCTAGGCAACTTGCTTAAACCAACTTAATCTCCCTGAGGGCCTGGACCTGTGTATACAGCATGCACACATGTCTCTAGTACAGGGAATGCAAAACTCAGTGCCAAGATTGATCATTGTCAGTTTCCTCCCGTTTTCCACCAAAGAGATGAATCTACCCATTGCTTAGGAAAAGATGAACCACTACAACCAACATCGCCTTTCATTCATCCGTTACTATGCTTCCAAAGTTAGTCGAAAGCGCAAGACCTACACAAAAACAAAGTTGCTTATGGAGAAGGGCATCAGTTTCAAACTCCCCTTGCAAAGATTAAGATACACTGGGATACTGGCCAACGGATGTATGGGAGTGCTACTGAGGCGAAAACGGACGTCAGGGTAAAAGGATACAAAGTCAAAGCCCCGGCGGACAATGGCGCCAATGTACTCCTCTGAGCAGAGTGGCTTCAACTGACTTTACCATGGCTGGTGTATGCCAACAGGACCATGGCAGCAAGTTGGGAGGCAATGAGAGAAGAGTGGCAGTACGATCAGGAAGAAATATCGGAACCTGGAGGTACGGGATGGACTCCAGGAATTTTGACACAGAGCCACAGGCCTCTGGGGTGCCCAGTGAGGAGATTACTTCATATGGACCCTGTACATTATCTCCCATATTCACCTGTTGATATTGAGCTTGATCAAATGTTAACAATGCTAATCAAATATCAGTGAACCAGCCCTATTGGCATACCTCAAATATCAATGAACCAACCCTATTGGCATACCATATCTATAAAGACCTCATAAGGGAAATGTTGGGTTTCTTTCACATTTTCATTATTAACTGGGGCTACAGTAGTAAGACTTTTTTTTTTGTTATTCTACCACAGACTTGACAGGAACGAGTGAATAAAGTTTTTCTTTCCATTGCCAGTGTTGAGCCCCTGCCAAGAGTGGGGCTTTCCCCTAATCTCATCAATGAGAAGAGCACAGGCGGACAAGCATTTTATTCATTTTGGATTTTTTTGTTTTCTATGCATGTTAATGATTGTGGTTGTTCAAACCAGTGCTCTTTAAATTGCTTAAACATTTTGGTTTTTACTTCCTTTGACAGCATTGCTTTAGAAAGTAAGGGCATTATGATTTGTGCTGGGGTCTTTAATGTCATGCTGAATCATATATTAGATACAACTGGCACTAAAATGAACAAAATACATTTGACTAGACAGCTGAATAATTCATTGGAGGACATTGGTTTGGTTGATGTACGGAAAGAGACTCATCGAGTAGACATTGTTCAATAACTTATTCAGTCTACTCCAGAGTAGACAATTTCTTAATGTATTCAAGTGATAAACATATTGTAAAGGATTGCAGGATGTGTTATGGCTGATGTCTCTGACCACTCTACCATCTATTAAAAGATAAAATGTAATGTTCGTAAGAGAAGCAATATGTGTTGGCTAAATACAGATATTCTGAACAAAAAGAAAATAGGATATATAAAATAAAAGCAAATATTGAAAGAAATTATGAACTGAACTAAACTAATTGCATGGGAAGTTTAAAAGCTTTGACATCTACACAGAAAAAAAATCTTGCAATATTTCAAAATACAAGTCAAAAGCTGGAGGAGCTAGAAAAACAGCACAAAAATACTAAAAATCCCCTTATGCTCAAAATGAAAAAAAAAAATGAATTAAAGTACATAAAAACTACAAAATTAAGTAGATAAAATATACACATATGACATAGAGAACAATTTCAGATTCATGAATCAGACATTACAAAAGCTAATGAATTGTTGGCTGGACTATGCAAACATCTTAATTTAAATACAATACATAATATTAGAGACACTCAAACAAATAATCTACTTTCTGATCCAGAAAATGTATACAAAAGGCATTTGTGGAATATTACGAATACTTACAAACACAACCTCAATCAACATATATAGAGGTAATGAAGTGCTTTGTAGACTTTTTTGATTTACTAGTGATGGCCATTCAAGGCTTCATTACCGTTCTTTTAGCAGCAGGATATTATGCTAGCAGTGCTAACTCAGATTTAAAAAATATATATAAAAGCCATCATTGAGATATACAAGGCAATATAGTTAACAATCAAGTCTGTCAATCTAGTCTGTCATTTCATGGTTAATGTCCGTTCCAATGTTGTTCTTGTCTGTTCTTTTTTACAGATTAGATTGTTAACTATATGGCCTTATAAAGTTCAATGATGGCTTTTATTGTGATGAAGAAAATATGAGTGCTGCCAGCATAATATCCTGCTGCAAAAATAATGCTAATGAAGCCTTGTTTGGTCATCACTAAGATTTACCTTCTATTAGTAAATCCCTGAATGACATCCTTACTTTGGAAATTACTGCTGAAGAAGTTTTAAGTGTCATCTCTAGACTGAAAGCTAAGAAATCCCCAAGTAGATGGCTTTCAAACTGTGGTATAGGCTTTTTAAGGACAAAGAAATGCCTATATTGTTAGCCTTATTCAACTGGATCCTGAAAGAAAGTGAAGACCCTCCATCATGGAAGCATGCCATCATAACTGCATGAGGGGAACTTCATGAGGGGAAGAAAGTATTTATCAGATATTTCAGGCCGATTTCCCTTCTAAACAATTACTAAAATGTTTTACATTGGTTATCACAAGGAAACATGAAACGTTTATCCTAGATCTTATTGAGATGGATCAAATTGGGTTTATTAGAGGCCGCCAAACTCCAAATAACATCAGAAGATATATATATATATATATATTATCAATGAGATTGGGGAAAATGGTATAGAAGCTCTTAAGTCAGTATGGATACTCAAGAGGCTTTTAAGTGGCAATTGGACTTATTTACAGTGTATCACATATTAGAGAGAAAAAATGTGCATTCCAAAGTTTCTCCAACATTTATCAAGAACCAATAGCTATAATGAATGTGACTGGTCATCTGAAAAATAAAGTAACACTGTAACGTGACACATCACATCAGGAATGTTGTCGACTTTATTTACCTTGTATATTGAGCCCTTAGCCCCAGCAATAAGACATAACAAAAAATGGCAAGGAGTTACAGAGGATCAGAGCATAAATTCTAAGATTTAATTATGCCCCATCACAGGAAATAGTCTTAACTGGATTTCAGATACAGTTAAATATTTAAGGGTGAAATGTATGAACGACTAAACAACGCAATGCATTACAACAAATTTATTATCAGAAACAAAAGTCAATTATCAGAAACCTTCATAAAGATATTTTTTCCTCGATCAAAAAGGTGCTTGCCTGTTGGGTGTGGTCAGGAGTGTGCCAGAAGTTATGGCAATAGGCGATGTTGGCCGTCACTTCACAGAATTTACACATTTTAGAGGACCCTCCACATCTTGTTAATGTTAAGACGATTTATTGAAATTCTATAAATTTCTCCAAGGAGCTGATAGACATTTTTGTTATTTTGAAGCAAATATCCTGCAATTCTAAACATGTTCCCTTGAAGCTGTAAATATAGACTAATTGCTCACACATTCAATATTGTAGGAGTAACTTTCCTGTGTAATTATTGTTGCAAAACATGTTCTGACAATTGCCCATCAGCAAACTCACTGTTTTGGATATTCCGCTGATATCTATGTTCTATGATATCATTTGCTGGTCATTTTAAGGAATTTCTGAATAAAAGAAAAGTTTAGACACAAATTTTGATATGGAAAATGAGTCCTGTGCTTTAAATTAAATTAACCAATGATATATTGTATGGCAAGTCGGATTTCAAGCCATGTCTATAAGACTGGTAGGCATATGCTTACTCACTAACAGTACTGGAAACTACAACTTCCGATGATTAAGAATGACTTCTGCTTTATGGATATCCTGATTAAACCCATCAGGAATGGAGTTTGGCTGGAGTTTACAGAAAATGCCTCACTGATTTCGTGGTACCCTACAAAATATGTCAGTTAAAAGTCATTTTTCGACAAGCTACAGCATAATATCCTGTGTATTCTCATATGATGTAGCAATATCTGTTAAATTAATGAGCACCACTAACATCCTCTCTCCTCATGACTCGTTTTGATATGGGCACAACCCCCTCCCCCCCATCAGGTGGTTCTGAAATGTAATTTAAATAGAGTAGTGCCCCTTCTCTCCGTTTTCTCTAGTCTTCAAATTGTCATGTTCCATCAGGTAGCTGCAACTTCATCATTAACATGACAGCTTTATTGCTGCTATCTCTGCCATTACTCTCTCTGCCAATGTTCCTGCTGAAAGGGAATGATATTAAAGCCCTTCAATCCCTGTGATGCCATTACCTGCAAAGTGTTTATGCGGGAGCCTGAGTGTTAACAGTGGCATCTTCCCTATTTTAGATACTGTATAGGGGCAATAGAGGGCTAGAGGGCAGTGTATCTCTTCATGGGTGACTGTATTGTTTTGGGCTTCTCTAAATAGAAGATAATCTGCTGTGAAGGCCCGTGTGTTACATTATATAGAGTGGGTGTGGATTGGACTTTATAAGGATGTTTAGTCCACTGAACAAGACATCTGGAGCTTCCTAAAGCTCATGAAATCCCGTTCTGTGTATTTTTTTATTCTCCTTGCTCTGTCCCTTCTCTATCCATAGAAAACAAAGCTAAATCAATGTCAAAAGGATGGGGTAACTATTGCAGTTGTTTAAATAACAAATCAAAATGTAATTGCATAATATAACTATACTGTAAAACAAAACATAAACAAACAAATACATACACAATTAAACATCATTAAACATGATAATTAAAGTTTTACTAAAGATACAATCATGCATCATCATTCCACGCAGTGACCATTTAATCTCAATTATTTTAATATTTGCATCTACTGTAAATAGTCTTCAGATAGAGGTATACAGTGTTAATTTGAATGTAACATTTTTGCGCAGATTTTAGCTGTATCATAAGCTGCTGGTAAATTGTGTGTCTAGCGCTTGTGTTGTGTTTTGGCCTCTTGACAGAAAAATACAGTGGTGTTTTTGTCTTATAGAAAGTCTAAAGTCTAAATATACAAGCCAAGTCTAAATACACAGTCCATGACCCAAAATGGGGTCAGTGTGGACGGTCTGTTATTATTTACTTTGACTCTTATTATTACAACAAATAAGATATGGGACATAAATAGAATTGCAAATGCCAAAACCATATAGATATCAGTTTGAATCAAGTAAAAAAAAAATAATCACATGTTTGTTACAACAGGTGAAGACTGACAGTGAGATGTTTACTTACAGTCCGCTTTACAACATTTAAAAAATGATGGCTTGTGAGTAGGTGTTTTGTAACCGTCTGGATTTTTACCTCCTATGAAATGTGTGTATTTCAGTTGGCTAGTCCATTTTAATAAAATGCTAATTAGCTTAGAACACCATGATCATTATGAGATCTTGCAGACATTGATTTAGCTTTGATCTAACAACAACTATTTACCAGTGTGGGGAACAAACACTTGCAAATAATGTATCTACATTGCAAAGAATGTGATCTGCATGTGCAGAAGCTTCTGAAAGCTCTGAATCTTTTTTGTTTGGCGCACTAAAGATAAAAAATAAGGATCCACAGCTACAGCTTAGATTATAGAAAAATGCTTGATTAAATGCCTCCTGTCAAACAGATATGCCTGAAAAGTTATGCCAGTATGATGGCAATAACTAAAGTACCTAAATGAACCCTCTGAATGGACTTGGTCCTTTTCTTTGGGTTGCTGGTTGTTTTTGTGCTCCCTTGTCCCCTCACGTGCATGTGCGCGTGCCATATGATACACATTGGGGAAAACCTCCATTAGGACAGACCAGGAACACAGAGGTCCAATCTCGTATTGATTCCCGGGGTAGAATTGATAGCCAGCCCTACTACAATCTGAAACTCAATCCACTGGCTCCAGCCATTAGGGCCTCTTAATTCTTCTACTGTTAGATGGCCCCTCAGTTTGGCCCGCCTGCTTTCTCTGTGTGATTTAAAATATCTGCCCAGATGAAATGTCACTTTAAAAAATACATATTCTGGGAACTCATACCCAAACACAAACAAAGCCTATATTAGGGGAAAAATAAATAAACCCCACCTAAAACGTCTCCAACAGAACAGTATATACCTACACAATTATTTTAATATAATTATTATTTCCAGTAATCTTTGTTTCAAAGTCTATAGGTCTCTCCACAATGTCTGTTGAGCACTTTGCAAAGGGAGGATATCTAATTGAACCAAACGTCGTTGTTGATTTTGTGCTCTTTAATAAGAAAGCAGTTATTTTCTATTAACTTATGAGATGATAATCATGGACAATATATGTACACATGCAAATAAAACAAGGTTTATATATATTTCTGTTTTAAAATGATGAATCACAATTAATTTCACACATTTCTGTAGTAAGTGGTGATTCTTCTCTGTATTTGTACGTGTTAAAATGTGTCTCTAAATGAAAACATTTCTGTTTCAAAAACTGTGAATTATGTTAAAGACATAAAAAAAGACTAATCATGGAAATCTGTAATCTCATCACTGAATTAACATTTTTCCTTTTGATTTCCGTTCATCATGGTCCATCACTCTTTGTGGCACAGCAAGCTGCGTAATGTCTCTCTCTCATTATATATGTACTTTTCTCACATCAATGGCATTAGGCTTGAGTGCAAAGCACTATGTTAGGTGAAAACAAGATATGGGTAGAGCGATGGAAAAAGGTGAATGTAATAAATTAGAATTTGTCTATAAGATATCATGTGGAGAAGGCGAAGTGGTGAATATTTTCCAAAGGCACTGTATATACATTATTTCAAAGCTAAATTGCCAAAGTAACAATTAATCGTCATAAAGATTCACACTCCTGTGTGTGGACATTACCAGGGTCAAGACAACAGCACATGACACCAGCCCCCAGTCCATGTGTGTAATCATTCTAGGCTTCATAGAGGATTATACAGCTGGAGATTTAAATGCTTTCAACCACAGGCCATTTCTTTCAGAATCAAAGCAACATTGCCAGTATATTTCCAGTTAGACACAAGGAGCCAGGAGTACAAACAGTGGAATTGCTACTGGTGGAGTCCATGCCTCTTTCTCCAGAGAAGCTTTTGGGTACATGAAACACATGACAAACTTTCCAAATAAAATTACATTTCCAATTGAACAGGCAGATGACACTAATAGCACACTTGGCTTGGCAGCTCTTTAAGCACTTGCAAAGAAAGTGTTAGGTCCATAGAGAGACATAGCCAATCATGTCACTCTCTATAGACCAAACAGTGTCAATGGCGCCATGGGGTAAGGCTCTGATTGGATAACATTCCTGATGGGGAAGAGAAATGAACAAGGAAGAAGTATCCAAAGCTCAGAATAAAGGGGTGGATTTAGATGTTTGTTTTGGTTTAGTTGCTGTTTTTCTTTCCCTTAATCCTCAGCTCCATCCATTTGTGATGAACAAATGCAGATCTCGGTGCCTCTTAGGAGATTCTGTAAAGAATACAAAGTAGATCACGTTTTAACATACTATATTTTTAGTTTTTGTGTAAAAAAGGTTTTCAGTGCCACACCTTAGCTTATTGTTTCATGGTTAATTTGTATTCAGTTGCGTGTTTTGTTCACAATTGCATAACTGAATGATAGACTTGTTATTACCAAAGCGGTAAATCATATTTGCTGGCAGCATTATCGGTGTGTCAAGTAAATTCCTGTGACACCTTGGCATATTATGTTTGTGTCATCTTTGCTTAAGTTCCTCAAGTTAATTAAAAAGTAGGCTAATTTACCTCAAGCAATTCATCATCTACTGTACGATCATTTGAATGAAGTCACCACCAGTGTTGTATTGATTGGTAAGCATCCTGTATCGTGGGTCCTGAGAATAATGGGTGGGGCATTTGTTGGGATTCAATTCCAGTTATAAAAAGAACACATAAGGAATGTAGAATGTGTATAATTGCAGGATTCTTTTTTTTACAAGCGTACCCATAACATGTTGCTGCTACTAAAAAAAGCTTTGTTTTTAAATATTTTTATCAAGAGCAACTTCCATACATTTTGAGATTCATCCAACGAGCTCAGTAGTAGTAAGCACAACCTTCTTAATAAAGTAGCTGCAAGCTAAATTAATGCCGGATAGAAAAATAATGATAAATAATAAATGTAAAGATCGCATGCATTACTGCACAAAGGGTGGATGTTGATTTAAATACTCTTCGAAAAGGTAGACTTTCTGACAATGAGCAGGGACTCAGCTGTCCTAGTTTTAAGGGGAAACTGGTTCCAGCATTGATGAAAGGACAGACAAGAGTTTTGACTGGGCTAAGTGGGATGTGGGATCGGCAAGACACCTGAGGTGCCAGAAAGAAGAGCTTGGGTGGGGTTGTGGGGTTTGAGCTATGCCAGAAGGCTTTGCAGTGGATGTGGGCTTTCAGCAACACCACAATCACTCCATATTGCAGACATGATAAGTGATGAAAAGGAAACCCATGTGAACAAATCCAATCCAAAAGATCCATTCTGATTGCAACAAACGTTAAGTTATACTGTAAGACAACACAGAAAAAACATTCTCTTGTGCCCATAAAACCCTGTGCATCACTGCATCAACGTTTGTATGTTTAAGGATGGTAGCTGCAGCGTCATGTGCTTGTCAACATGGACTGGAGAGTTTGCAAAGAGCTAAATAAATATAACAACAAAGCCCAGGTAAGAATTTAAATAAAGCCCTACCTCTTCTTGGACATCAGCCAAATATTGTGTAAAATATATTGTAACTAGCAATGTGTCATAATTTATTTACCTCAGATGATGCCTTTTGATTTAAAACTCCATTGATTGAATAAAGGCTCCATTTTACAATGACTCAGTGTACTGTAACTGCCTAAAACAACAGCCAGACCTCACCTATTATGTCCAATCATTGTATGAATTACACAGGTTAGATTGTTTTAATGAGCGTGAAATATGGGAAAGTGTGTGCCATGTCCGTGGAGCCCTTTTCCTTTATATAAGTAGAGCCAATAGCAAAACACCCATTGACCCCCTTCAAGGTCACTGCCAGCCCGGCAATTATGATCGGTGCCATCTTTGCCCCACCCACCCCCCACCCCCCCTTAACCCCCCTTATTATGAATGCACTTGGATTTGATTTCCATACCCCAGAGCTTACAGGGTTTCCAAAAGCTCCGGCCAACAAAGCATCTCTACAGGTCCCGGAGTGCTCGAGTCAGCTCGTCTGAAATTGGACGCGCATGAGGGAGCAGCGAATGGAGCCTTCCAAGGCTTTAGTCAGGGCTGTTGAATTAAACATGATCGCGGACACTGTTCTTCAAAAACTGCAGCTGTATTAGAATATGAAAGGGTAACAAAATCTGCCATGTTTTTGGGGACATTTGTTTGGAGGAGTTATGAATGGCATTTTTCTTCTACATTATTTGGTGATTTCAGTTTTCCAGCTTTTGTGATATCTTTTTCGGAATTGAATGGCAACTGTCGAGAGAACGTAGAAGCCGTGTTTCAAAGTGAGATTGGTAGCATGGGGGATGGGGATTTGGCCACAGAAAAACAAATGGCTGCCATTAGGCCTATACACAGTTTGCTATTGATCTGAGATATTTTTTATTATTATTTATTTTCCAGTAGTTCTACTAATTTTGGCATGGATTATGCCGTGTTCTTACTATGTTGTACAAGTGACTCAGAAATGGTCATTGGAGCTACACTAAAAGAATGGACATGCCATGGAAACGTGTGGGGGATGAATTTATCATTTCCTGCCCACCAGCTAAATTAGCCTACATTAAGCCTATTGTTTTTATGTGTATTTCACACTATATTGAGGAAGGAATTAGACATTGATGCTTCTATCAATGTCCACCCAAATATACTGTGTTTTTTTAGCATGTACTTTGGTGTGATGAGTCATGTTCAGAAACACATTTTTTGGAAGTAATGCCAAAATGTTGTACTTTGGTCTCATCAGACCATAAAATATTTTCCCACATGGGTTTGGGAGATTTTATCTGTCGTCTTGCATAATTCATTTTGGCTTGGATGTTCTTTCTTGTGAGAAATGGCTTTTGTCTAGCCATCCTACCCCAGAGTTCAGACATGTGGTGAATATGTGCAATGGTTGTAATATGCAAGGAGTGCTCAGTTA
Organism: Esox lucius; assembly: GCF_011004845.1. Taxonomy (NCBI): domain Eukaryota; kingdom Metazoa; phylum Chordata; class Actinopteri; order Esociformes; family Esocidae; genus Esox; species Esox lucius. The sequence continues at coordinate 28,476,467 of NC_047575.1, forward strand.
CTGACAGAAATGTCTGCAGCTTCCTAGGGTTGCCATTGGCCTCTTGGTAGCCTCCTTGATGAGCTTTCTCCCTCCCTGTCATACAGTTTGGGGGGACATCCTTTGCAATGTCCTGGTGGTGCCATCTTGTCTTCACTTTTTAATGATGGTCTTCACAGTGTCCTGCGATACACATAATACATGCATTTCATATCTCTCTCCGGATTTGTACATTTCAACAATAAAATCCCAAGGATGTTTAATTAGCTCCTTTCAGAACCATGGCTATCGCTGTAATACGCAACATATCTATCTCTGCAGTAAGCAACCAAGAAACTGTCATGTGAATCCTACAGGACCCGCGTATTTTTTAATGTTTTGTTAATTTGATTGATTTAGCTCTAAAAATAAATCACTTCAATGTTGTCAGTGACACGATCCAATTGAAGTTGAATGTGATGGACATGATTTGTCCTGATTTCAGTCTTTACATAATGTATATACTTTGGATATCCACCAAATATGAAATTGGTGGCCCCTGAATGGTCGTATATGCAGAATACATGAGGCAAACCAACTAATGGATCTTGCTGAACAGTACAAAAAGAATGAAAAGCAAACCAAATTGAAATGTGTTAAAACAATTAAAAATTGAAAAATTCCGATGTAGCCTGTACATGGGAAGACATGTCAAGTGATTAGCTGTCTGATACCTACTGTGCACATACTGTAGAAACTTAGAGCCTTTTAGTACAAGACCCTAAGCTTTCGATAAAGTCACAATCTGACGTAGGGTAGTTAACAGCTAGTTAGTGGGGTGTGAAAGTTCCTTGATAATGCTATAGCCTTTCTTCAGGAATTGTTTCTGAGCGATGTTCTGGATGTGTGGGAACAAGGACCTAGTAATGCATTGGATCGTTCTCACCACACACTGGAGGTCCTTGTCTCTTGTGTGCTGTAGTTCTCATACTGGACCGTCATTCAGGTTGTATTTGGAGAGGACTCATAGTGGCATGACACATTTGTTAAGCAGCCGGTCACTGCTAAATGAAAATAGAAGAAACACTGTAAAAATAAACTACTTAAAGGTGTCTGGATGTACCAATGGTAAAAAGATCTTACATGCAAAAAGGTGGGATTTGAACACGATGTGATCAAAAAGTGATACAGCAGCGGTAGATGATCACTCTGATGTGACAGTGCCAGCCCACACTTGTCAGTGATCATCATGAAGCTTCTACTTTCATCCCTCCCTTACTATCTCTGAAAAAAAACGTAGTTTTTATTTATTTATAAGGATATGAGTCTGTGGTGCACCTCTTCTCAACTGATCACGTGAGGGTGCAAATTGGCTAGTTTGCCTGTCTGTCTGCAGCTCAACAAGATGACAGTTCTCCTTTGAACAGATTATTGGGGCTCAGTTTAGATGTTAGGTCTGTGCGGTGAATGAAGAGGGAAGGTAGAGCAGCGGCAGCCATTGAGATGAAGTGTGGCAGTGGTGTGCTGGAGCTCCAATTATACCAGCATGTGCCGTAGTTGGCTCCTGGTGGCTTATTACATGTTGAGAGGGGTAGAGTTAAGAGGACATGCTGAGAGAGGCATGTCTCCTCCAAAGTAACAGTCAGCCTCTTCAACCCAGGTTTGTTGAAAGATCAATGCAGATAAAAGGGCGGCAGTCAACATTAACATTATTTGAAGGGGCTGGTCTTTGCTGAAGGTGATATATCAAAGCCTGAAGGAAATTAAAGGTTATATAACATGAAGGATGAAATTGGGATGTATATAGTTTTCTATCCTGGGATTGACCCCACACTATACAGTAGGTCATTTTGTTAACACTATACAGAATATTGTTTTCAAGGAGCTAGAGGTTGTTGTGAAATGTATTTTCATCTGATGACACACTAGGTTACAGGACATGGGCATTCATTTGGCACAGGCAATGTTATTGACACAATGTAATTGACACATACTTCATAAAAAGCAGCAAATTAATTCACCTGGTTTGGTACTGTGTGCAGAAAGCACACAAACCTAAGGGAATCTTTTTCCTCCAATCTGGATGGGAATGCTGAAGTGGGATTCGTTTCCCCTTTTTGATTACGCTGATTGAGGGACAGCTGGCTACTGAACTGCCTGGACTTTAGAATTGGGTGGAGGGCAGTGGTGGAAAGGGTCAATAGTCTCTGAGGACTGCTGCTTCTTTTCTTCCGTGGCTGCACATGCATAATCACATTTTTGTTGAGCCGTCTGCTCCCCTTGACCACCAGAGTGGTCATCAAGCAGGTGTTGTGGCCTGACATGTAGTGTAACCCCCGCACCTAATCAGCCTTTTGTGAGCAATTAGTAATATCCTGGTCACTCCACTCCCCGGGCCAGGGTTTCAGGGCCAGGGTTTCAGGCATGAGCAAGGACAATGCCCTGCAACTAACTATGCTGTCTAATTTCATTACCCTCACATGCTAGCAGATCTGGGAGGGAGGAGGAGAGTTGATTTTTATGGAGATAGAAGGGGCCGACAGCTGCAGTTTGAGAGCATAATGTGCAATAAAAAGTGAGAGCAGGGACAGCATTTGCCCAAAATAACACAATTAGGTGAGGGGGCTCAATTAGAATTACAGCGGGGGAGCACAGAGCAGGGTAACGTTTGCCACTCTTTTTGGAGGTTAATATGGTGGACGTGTGCCTGTAAATGGGTTCAGCTGCTTTTCCACGGGTTTGTCGATATCGCAGTTGACAAAATCCACCCTTCAGTACGCGAGACACATGTAGAGAGGGAGGGAGGGCACGAGGGATGGTGAGAAAGGAGTTTTCATTATTTTAACTCAAGCCCATCTTGTGTTTTGTGGCCTTATCACAGCGGCCAACAACTCCAATGCAATAAACTTCAGCAGGACCCATTTAAAGACAGTGTGAGCTCCAAAAGCTGCTTGTGTGGGCGGCTGCAGACACTTTCTTCCACTTTTGAAATGTGCTATTAGATCCGCCTTCGTTTTGGCTAGAATGTTTCTGGCAGGCTTGCTGAAGAACCACACCCATGGCTTTGTAGTCAGTTGATCTATTACACTCTTTCCCCTTTCTGAATATTAATGAGCTAGTACTAGGCTAATGTCGTTAGTGCCCTCCCCTGCTGTTTGCAGTCTGCACCCATATTTACAAAGTCTACGTAAATTGAATGCATGCACTCAAACAGGCTCATGCATTATTCATATCCAGGCACCATTTAATAATAACTTTGTAAATACTGTACTATGTGCTATCTGCCATCTCCCTTTGATGAAGTACGAATTGTTTTTTGATTTTGTTTTCTTTCTCCTCTCTTCCGGAACTTCCTCACATCACCATCCTGCTATGTAAACTACCTGATGCAGGTAAGACCCTATTCTTCATTTGGCCTTAATTTGGACTTTTGCCTTTTTCATTTGTGTGGCGTTTGTTTTATCCTTAAATCTACTAAAACAAGGACAATGATAAACCAATTGCTCATTAGTGCTCAAAACACTGTCTGAGTGGTTTGAAAATGCTTTACTGATCTAATGTGTTTGTGTGTTTATTTTTGTGGGGGGATCTCAGTGACCTCATGGTTGGTGTGGGTTTTCCTGTGTCACATGTTCCTGTGTGTATTTGTGTGCCCTCCCCACAGGCTGTGAATTGTGTAATCGCTAGGGGGGGCCAGGCAGTAACGTGATTACAGCGTTGTGATTGATTAGCGTTAGGCTGAAGCAGGTGTCAACCGAGGGTGGATTGAGGCGTGAATGATCGACGCCCTGATCGCATTCAGGTCCGTGGGTCCCAACCCTCCTTTGCGCGTTTTGAACTTTAAAAACGCCTGTCAAATAATAGACCCACTTCCCACAACTAATCCAAATGCACAAATGCATACACCGAGGACAATACCCCAACCACTAACTCTGCCAGAATCAGAGAATCACAAGACTCCAAAATAATCTCAAGATCCAAGCACTCGACTCAAGGCGAAATAAACAATAAAATGACGAAATGCAGGGCTGGTGTTATGAAATCAACAAAAGCTCTACTGTGATCTGTGTTATTCTCTTGTTTTCACTCTTTCCTATTCCTCTGTTAGTCCTTTGTTTTTTGATGTTCGATAACGGATCAACACAGACTCACAATCAATTCTCACGTTGACATACACAAAGTAATATAGCGTATTTTGTGAATTGTTGTGCGTTTTAGTAAGACCCGCTTTTTGTCTGAAATGTATACCACATTTTTGGTGCATTATTGGGCTTTTTCTTGACTTCATTGTTATGTCATTTATGAATAGGCTATGAATCTTCAGGCTGGGTGTTTTGTAAAAGCACTTTGTGACAACTGCTGATGTAGAAAGGGCTTTATAAATACATTTGATTGATTGATTTGATTGATTGACTGATTTAATCTTCTGTGGTGTATTTATTGTGGTGTATTCTACTTGAAGACTGCTACATCAGGCATGGTCCCTGCATTGTGTTAGGGGTATACCAGAGCTTTATTAACTGAGTACAAATTTTTACACTACAGTATTTTTATATAGATAACTGAGACTTGGTGCCAGATTTACATGTTTTTATAGTGTAAAAGTGTGAAATAGACCATTGTCGCATGGCACCTTTAAAGGTAACGCCGGACACTGTTCTGATCGATATTCCCTGTGACTACTGGGGTCTAAATGGTTCTTTTATAGAATGTGTTTCTTAAAAATACCTTGGGATTTGATTAGATGAAAATCTGTCGTTTAAAACACGTTAGTGAGATGGTGAAAAACTAAAGATTAAAATTGGTTTCTTTTAAAGGAATAAATCATGTCTGTCACATTAGCATGGAAAAGATTTTGTTCAAACAAGTTTTATGTCGCTGAGGGAATACATTTTCTTTGAGCATATATCTTATTTCTGAAGGGAGAGTATCTCCTGAAAAATAGTAGGTTCATTTATTATCTTCTTATCACCATAATGAATTGAAAGCTGAGGAAACTCCTGTTCCTATTGCATTCATTGTATCACCTTGTTGAGATCAGGGAAAACCATCAAAAGTACTATATCAGCTTTTCTAATTCAAAATTCATACTTTTCTAGGTATATAAAGTTTGTGGACATTTAGTTTTTATTGATGGAACTAACATTTATTAATTTCACAAAATGGAAGACATTCCAGTAGGACAAACTCAAAATATGTGTAATTGGTTGGCGCCTGGTGTTCATCACCGGGAATTTGCAGTAAGTTGAAAAATACGTAATAGAAACCTGTCAGTCAATGATTGGAGCAGGCGGTTGACTGACAGCCAGCAGGCGGTTGACTGATCTCTTTAAGGTTGTCACATCTAATCACATCAAACTATTTTATAAATAAATCTATTTTCTTTGCTTTCCACCCAGTTATGTTTTTTCATCTAAATAACCTACGTTTTAGTACTCCATTAACCTCCACTGTAACCATAACGAATGGCAGGAACCATGTCTGATGTAGCAGCTTTCAAGTAAATATACCAATAAGTAAAGTAAACTCTATAAAAAGTAAGTCTCACAGAAATGCTTAAACATGCACAAAATATGTAGTGTAAATATGAAAATGTTTGCACAAATCTGGTATCACAAAAGCACAACAAACATTTCACAACGTAGAGTGGCTCTCAAAAGTATTCACCTTCATGGGACTTGGCACATTTTATGGTGTTACAACATAAATCAAAATACATTTCACTAGAACAAAAGAAAGTCCATAGTTTCAAAGTGAAAAATGAATTAACTCTGAATGAATTACAAATAAAAAACTGAAAACAATTGGTTACATAAGTATTACCCTTTAGATACCACATTAATGTAGTTAGTGTTTCACATACACTAAACAAAATTATAAAAGCAACAGTTTTGTTTTTGCCCGCATTTATCATGAGCTGAACTCAAAGTTCTAAGACTTTCTCTATGTACATAAAAGGCCTATTTCTCTCAAAAATAGGCCCCATGTTGCAAGGATCTGTATACAATTCCTGGAAGCTGAAAACATCCCAGTTCTTGCATGGCCAGCATACTCACCGGACATGTCACCCATTGAGCATGTTTGGGATGCTCTGGATCGGCATATACAACAGCGTGTTCCAGGTCCTGCCAATATCCAGCAACTTCACACAGCCATTGAAGAGGAGTGGACCAACATTCCACAGGCCACAATCAACAACCTGAAAGTGTTGCGTTTATAATTTTGTTCAGTGTAATTTCAGGTTAAATCCACCTGTCTCTGGGAGGTCCCGCAGTTGGTTAGTACTAATCCTAACAAAAACTACATAATGAAGAAACCCAAGCTATTATAAGGATCCAAAAGCTAGACTAAGATTCAAATTATACAATATCCATTGTGTTGAATAATACAAAATCCATAACACTTTTTTTGTCTGTTTATGTACGAATTGATTGTGAGATTGTATTGAATATATTCAACACAGTGTAACCCTAGAACATTTCTGATCCACGCAAACCTCACAAACATCGGAACACACTGTGGCTTCTTTTGGAGAGGCATTACAGTGTTTTCAAGGAGCTAATGGTGTCAGACAAGCTTGTTTGCCGCTGCTTAAGCATGTCAAGCCACAGCCTCTCTGCACCAAAACTGGAAGTTTTACTTGTCTGTCTGACGCCGACTGCCAGGGCCTGTCTGTCAGAGGCGAGAAAGTGAAGAGAAGAGACAAAGAATAGACAAAAGAATCAGTGAGTGGTGGAATCCTTACAATGCAATGTGCCATTCTAGCCTTTGCAATTTTCATATTCTTTACTGCCAACGAGAGTAAGTGAGAGTGGGGAGCGGGAGAAGGGAGACAGAGGTATGGAAGAAGATCTAGTCACAGACACAGGGTGGGGAAGATTCTGTGCTAAACCAACTTACGTATCATCTGATGTTTTGCCCGATACATTAGAATACTCCATCCAAACCTTATTGTCTACACAACACCTGTGTAGGTATTCCATGGCAAAACAACAGTTTATCTGTTTGTTGCATTATTCGATGGATTACATTATTCAGACTCACTGTGTGAAAAATGCTATTCCCCAAGGATGCCTATAAAATCATGAAATACACAATATGTATAACTACAGGCGCCTTACGCCAAAGGATGACAGAGAGAGACAGATAACTCCACAGGTAATAACCACACGTGCATCCACCAATCCTCAGTTGAAATAATGATATGAACAAGGGAGGAGGGTAATTTAGCAGTGATATGAGGGTTTCTGGATGCTTGTAGGCAGACAATACTGGGCTATATTAGGAATGCCTCCCCCTATCTTGGCCTTTTTTTCCTCAAGATAGATCATAAGGCCTTCATTAATGTCCTGCCACTCACTGAAGACAGTTGGAGCTGTTGATACTTTAGTACCAGACACCCAATCTCCCTATTCTTCCCTCTGCTTCTTTCCCTATTGCTGTCTCTATCTCTCTTTGTCACTCTCTCTCACTCCCTTTATCGTTCTCCGTTGTCTTCCTCTCCTGTCCCACACACTCCTCATCCCTCCATCCTCTACACTCCTCCATCTCCACCCGTTAATGCGATGTCCTTGGGCTTTTTTGGAGATATTAGTCATTTATCAGTCGAAGCGTTCTCCGTTTATTACAATCTTGACAGTGAGGACCAAGGTGTGTGAGGAGCGACGGCACATGTGCTGCACTCCAATCAGCCTGCCATGTCCTTGGGAGAGAGAGACAGGCCAAGAGAGTGTGGCAATGGAGGTGGAGAGAGAGGGACTGACACAGTGGGAGAGGGGGAGGGTGAAAATGAGGGAGGGAAGAAAGCTGGGTGAGACAATGAGAGATAGGAAGAGAGGCAGAAGAGGCACTGAGAAAGATGAGAGAAGGGTGAGAGAGAGACGAAGGGACAGATTCAGACAGATTCAGAAGGGATAGCACAGTGTTATATGTAAGAGGTAAGGCAAACATGGTACTGTATATTGCTCCTATTGAGTGTTGATTCCACGTCTCCATGCAGAATGCTGGTGTAAAATATTGTCCATTTTAATTTGTCCTTTTTGAGTAGTATACATTATATTGTTTAATAGTGTTCCTACCTATGGGTATGGATCACTATTCTCAGCTTAAGCTTCTTTAACAAGTTCTCAACATGATTTGTAAAGGTCAGCTTGTCATCCACTCAAACTCCCAGATATTTCTAAGTTGTGTGTCCATGTAGCTTAGTTAGTAGAGCTTGGTGATTGCAACGCCAGAGTTTGTAGATTCGATTCCCACAGGGGACCAGGTCAGGAATGCACTGTATGCCCTCACTGCAAGTTGCTCTGATTAAAGGCGGCAGCTGAATAACTAAAATGTAAATGGTCCTCTATGGAATGTGCTTCCTAGGTGGCAGGGATGTGCTTATCAAACTGTTTAGCATTTAAGAATACCATGCAGCTAGTTCAGGAGTTCACAACATGCTTCAAATCATGCAGATTATGTTGAATGATGTTAAAATCAGTTTGAACCTTTATAAAAGCCAGGGTCAAGCTACTGCCTCTTGAGTACATAATGGCATAATCTGCATGAAAGTGTATATACAGTATCAGTTTATGTCAATGTCTTCCAATGTTGTTGGATAAACCACAAGGAACTCAATGTTGAACCTTGAGGCACACAGGAATGCAGCATTTTGTATTCCTCAGTTAAGCAAGTTGTTCACAAATCATTTAAGAACATGAAATACCTCCTAACCCAATGTTTCACTTTTTGCACCAAGACAGTATTGTCAAAGTATTTAATGCCTTTTACGAGTCATGGAACACCGATGGATGGAACATGGAACACAAGGCAGTTTCTGATCCAGAGCACAGTGGATATCACTCAAATCCTTCAAGGTTGCTTTTAATGTGAGGTGCCTTGACATGAAATGTATTCCATAGACTTCAAGATGTTTGTTGACTAGGGACTTTTGCTAAACTGGAAAATGTAAATAGGGGTCAGTAGTTATTTAATAGAGTAGGATCCCACTTTTATTAAGCTGGATGTCAAATGCCTTCCACAACCTGGGGCAAGTCATGCTGCATTGGAAATCTGCTGCCACAATTCCACTAAAGGAGGCAACAATCTAGACCCTAACTGTTATATGGATATTTAAGGTTTTGATTGTCTGGACAACAAACTGTGAACCCGACATTTTAAGTACTGCAGTGTTCTCTGTACAGTGCAGTCAAGTTTCAGAGTTGGCAATGGCTGTACCTCAGCAACACTGAAGGTTCTAAACAACATCCTATCTGCTTTAGATAATTAGCAGGATTGTGCTGCTGTTTTTATTGATTCGGCTCAAGCCTTTGATTTTGTTTACCATCTCATCTTAACAAAAAAATGTAGTTCCTCTCTTTACAATCTACATTGGAAATAGGCTTAACAATGCATTTACAACTTTAGATTGTAGCAGTAACTATATAACAACTAGCTAGCTAAAACGTTTGGTTTGTAAGTCCTATTTTTATAGACAATCCTGTCTTTTATGTTATATGTTATAACTATAACTGAGCAAATAAACCTTTTCATATACTCTGCTAGGCTAGTTTCACAAGAAATACTGCACTTCCTAATTTTTGGTTTAGGCTTATGAAGTTAAGGATATCTTATTGAGATACATAGGTTGCTTGCTATTTAGATTGAGAACTTAAATTACCTGTCTAGGACAAATGTGCTCAACAGCTGGCGTTTCAGGTTCTTATTAGGCAGTGTACTCCTCCATTAATTGAAAGCAATGCCTATATTTATTTCAGTTGTCTCCAGAGCTTTCTCCTAGTGACTGACAATGCTACAACAACCAGACCAAAATAAACAAAATTTTCTGGTAGAAGCCAAATCTACTAGCATGAATACAATGACAACAATAAAAACTATACAAACTATAATGTGAGGCACTCCATTTCTAATCATTATATATTTTTGGTACTATTATCAATAGTATGATGCTGTGTTTAAAAACTCTTAGAATAAGACTCCAAACAGATCATCCTCGTAAATCATTATATCTTGCATTCAAAACAACAGATTTTGCTTTCACTTGGTTTGTAAAAATCTTTCACCACAAGATCAATGGTTCAACCACTATGTTTTTGGTGAAATACAACAAGTACATTTGTTATGTCGTCAAAACATAACATAGTGCAATTCTTTCAGTTAAGTCACTGTAACAATCAGTTTTATTATTTGTTTTCACAAGTAATAGGGCGGGATAAAAGCATATTTAGCTGAAGCTGAAAAGAAAAATAGGAAAATTACACTATCCTGTATATACTGTACCTGGACTCTGAGTGAACACTATGCTGACTACCCTACAATACAGCATTAATAGCATACTTCATGAATATTTGAACTCCACCTATTCTTACATTTAAAAAAGATGATATATTCTCTTCAATCAGAACCTACCTAAACTTGCTTGGCCTCCGAACATTCTCACCCTGAATAGGTCAGAGTATGTTAACACCTGCAAGTACATTGGTATGTGTCTGGACTACTCACTCTCAATCCATGCCCATATTACACACTTTCAGTCTAAACTTAAATCCAGATTTGGTCTATGCAATAAGGCATCATTCACCCACACTGTATAGCCTTGTGACAATTACCATCCTGCCAGTCCTTGACAGGTAACAGTTTAGGCTTGCTCTTAAAGGAAATGTAAGTTACCACACAACCATCTGCCCTGTGACAAATACAAACTAACAGTGCTGATCAATGCACTTGTTTAATAACAGATCTGTTTGCATGTTTCCCTTGTATTTTGTGTTTACATTTGCATTTTTACATTGTTTATGTGGTACTGTGTGTTGTCCTGTCCTTGTAATTCTGTGCCTTTGGACAGGTTGTCATTGAAAATTGCTTCTAAATTGAATCACCTGGTTAAATAACCATTAAATAAAGAAAATATATACATATACATGCCTTGAACTTCACTCCCACACAAGGATGTCAGTACACTGACATATCACTGCGCTGTGGGATGATGAATATAGTACATGTTGTTTCTCTTTGGGCAGTAATTAGCATTAGCATTTTTTGGGAGCATCAACTCCCCCGACTTTCTCCTTAGATTACCCATATGGTTATGCAAGCTAACTCCTCTCTCTGGCATGCGAAAATACTCCTACATACATTTATAGTTTATACTACAACTATGTTCCATGCTTTTTAACTCCAGATCAAATTAATGATCCTGCCCTGTTACAGCAGTTTATATGAACTGAATATTAATTATCACAATGCATGACTGATTCTGCCATATCCAAAAGGATTGACACCAAAAAAAAATTGAAATCCTTAGACAGGCCACCTATATGTCCACTCAGTGTAAAATATTTCAAAAATGTTGTTAGCTTTTTTTTGGGGGGGTGGTGTTGAGGTCTTAATAGTGTCTTAACATCATTCCCTAATAATAACCTACGTTTTCCCCCTCAATTTACCATTCTCTAAAACTGTTCATGCATTGCCTAGACTTCTCATAGAAGCCACTAGCTACTAACTAACTCATTAAGGCAATATGAATTCCATGTACAGTATATTACAGAATATGACAGTGTGTATGTTTCTGGAATTTGGGCCTGACAATACAATTTATCTCACAACTTTAAAGAAACTAGATGAATGTAATGTTAAAGATACATTAACAGAAAAATGGCTTAGCTAATAGTAAAATTAAATCTCTAAAGTATTACTTTGAAATGTACTTATGGTTGTCCTCGTGATGATTTTCATATCAAAAGTAAAATTTTAAATAATTTCAAATTCCTCATAATGAATAACAAATTAATAAAATGAATAGATAAATATATAATTTGTGTATGTATTTATTAATTGCGTAGCAAAGTGCACACTGCCACAGTCAGACATAATTTGCAAGGAATTTTCTTTATGTAAGATCACCAAACCAGAAGCAGTCAGAATGATCATGATAGTTCTCCCTGTTTGTGTGTGAACTGAACCCTAGTGGCTAGCTTTCTCACTCATTTGATTAGAAGTAAGCTTGATGAAAGAAATATATCTTTCCATCCTCCCCAGATATTTGGTATTTTTTTGTGGCAAATTGTGTCTGAATAAATTACCAACATGACTGATCATTGTAACTTTACTTTTCCAATGTGTTCACTGGTAAAATGGCAGATATATTGGGACACTCAGTGTTCCACCTAGACCCAATATTACTCACCTAGCATCAAGCATGTGAAACATTTCCAGACTCATTAATAATACGGGGGGATTTCAACAGCCAAAAAAAAAAGTATGTATTTTTATCCGCAGGATGTTATATTTGTGACAAGAGTAAAACAATTGATCTTTGCCTCTGCAATATTAACAATGAACTATCAGAAGACTCGGCTCAGCACCACAGATCAGGATTTTTTCCACCTCATTCCATCATACTGACCTTAAATACAGATAGGGAGTGGTCTATAAATCAATCAAACAGTGAAATGACACCTCCAGTACAGAGCTGCTAAATTGTCGACAGTACTGTATTCTCACAAAATGCCACACTGCATGTGATGGTAGAGGCTGTATCTGAGCACATAAATTTTTGTGAGGATACACTGGTCCATTTAAAGAGAGTAATAGTGTTTTCAAAATAATAAGCCCTGGACTTGATTGCATTGCTAAATCAGAGGAACAAATATTATTTATTTTCACTAGTAGGTTGGAATAGTTAAATAGTTTCCAGTGTTCTTTCTCCCTGGCAGAGCTAGTCACAGAGAGGAATGAAAAATGACAACATGAAGAAAAATAACTCTGAGATTAATCCCAGAAACTTGATGTCTTTGTAATAGTATGAAAGAGTTCTTCTGAAATTTGTTTAATTTAGTTTAAGCTTAAAAAAATTACAGGCAACAAAAAGATAGAAAGAGTGCTCCAGAATGGAAACATTGGATGTGTTTGGAAAGGGCCTAAAAACCCCTGTTTGCCCAACCAACTTCAATGGGCCCACAGTCCGATCAGTAGAACAGTGAGTTTGCAGTCTGAAGTTATTCTTCATTTGATTGTCTAAGCTTTAGTACTTCTCATAAACTGTTATGTGAACATATACAGCTAAAGCAAAAATGTAGAAACCACTGCACCTTTTTCATTCCTTTCCAGAAAAGGAATGTTGAAAAGGGATGTTTTGAGTGAGGAACAGAAGCGTTAAATTTGCAGTGGTCTCTTAAATTTAACTTTTCTGTTCCTCACTCAATACCTTCCTTTTCAACTTTTTTGGAAAGGAAAGAAAACGGTGCAGTGGTCTCTTAATTCTTTCCAGAGCTGTATTTTTAGAAGTGTTATTAATGTGAATATGAATATCAGTCACCAAAGCCACTGGCCGAGATAACATCAGCAACCATGTTCTGAAATCCAGTCACAAGGAATTATCAGGTGTGATCAGTGAGCAGTATGCTAACTTTGAGAGCACAGTACCAGTTCTGTAAAAATCCATTAAAAACAAAATTCCTGAGTCTAATTTATCAATTTAACCATGTATGTATGTTTTTTTATGCACCATGGCAGTGAAGACCAATATCACTAAAGCCTGATTAAAAAATGTTTTTACTATAGCTGCTAACACAGTTTCTACAACAACAACAACATAAATTGGTAAATATAGAAAAATATACAATTTTGGCCATTCTAAAACAGTAGGATGACCAGATTCAATAGGGTTGTTTCCATGGATGGTTGTTACAGTGAGGTATGATTTTGCGCGCACAGTGCTTGGGCTTGGCAGCTTGTGAGAACTAAAATGTGATTGGATCATAGTCTTTAAAAAAAAAGGAACTTTAAGACAGTGGTGGCAAATCATGACAACCTGTCACATTCGAGTAGGCACTAGGTCGGACCAATCAAAAAACAGGACCAAGTGAAAATATGGGACAAATCATGATTTTTTCTAAATAAGTCGGGGCAACTGAAAACGGACTGAAATAAGGGACTGTCCTGGGAAAAACGGGATGTCTTGTCACCCTATAAAACAGTCTCATGTTAGCTTACTAGAAATGGCTAATTAAGGGTTTAGGCCGTATTTGATTTATCAGGCATGCTCTACTCCAATCACTCATTAAGGGAGCACAAATTACCAGCTTTGTGGAAATCATCAATCGTATACCCAGTGCCAAAGAAGAGCCATCCTGCTGTCGTTAATTACTGCTGTCCTGTCATAATGAAAGGTTTTGAATACTTGGTACTCTCTCCCTGACAAAACATGTTATGAGATATTGTAGACCCCTTCAATTTGCCTGTCTTATTGTAGTCCCCTTCAGTCTGGCTCAATCCTATCTTGAGAAGCAAAAGTCCTCTGCCCATATGTTTTATTTGTGGATATTTCCAGAACTTTTAACAACTGCACCTAACGGGTCAGAAGTCTTTGACTATGAATCTTAATCCAAGCACCATGGTGTTGTTGTGGATACGAGCTTTGACTGGATCTCATTCTTGTGTTCGGAGGAGTGGTGTGACATGAGAGAACTTGGACAAGTTTAACACTCAGCATCACTGCATTGCATGACATGAGGAAAAGAAAGGTAAGTTGAGTGTCATCTGCATACCAGTGAAAGGAGAGACCATGTAGGAATATGACCGAGCCAAGTGGCGTGGTGTATAGAGCTAAGAGGAGAGTTTCTAGAATTGACCCTTGGGGGACACCAGTAATGAGGACTTGTGGAAGAGACAACGATCCTCTCCATGTCTCCTGGTAGGAATGGCCTGCCAGGGAGGCTGCAGAGCTTGACACATCTAGCCCTGAGAGGCTGGAAAGGAAGACCTGATAGTTCACTGAGTTGAAGGCAGTAAATAGATGAGAACAAAGGATCGAGATTTTGCCTGAGTAGTGTGAAGAGCTTGTTTGAGTTGATGAGGAATGGGAGAAGGTATCTAATGATGCTCTGGGGGAGGGGATATGGTTGAGGTGAGAGTTTGCTGAGCGATCACCATTTGTGGGATTTCATCAGTAAGAGTGGAGATAAAGCCAGTAATCAATAACGACAAGCTTGGCGTGAGGGACTAGTGGACCCAATAGCCTGAGTAAAAACAGTGTGGGTGTCATCAACAAAGTCATCCGCAATGAGTGAAGACAGAGTGGTAGGAGTTAGGAGATGGCGAAGGTGGAAAATACTTTCCTGGGGAGAATTTGGAGTGGTGAAAAGGGGTTTAACATTAGATGAATAATTCAAAAAGGCATTGAGGGGTCAGAGAAAGGATGAAAGGTCATCAGGAAGATTGGTTTTCCTCCATTTTTGTTCTGCTGCCCGTAGTAGACCAGTGGCTTTCTGACTGTGGGAAAACCCCTAGATGAATAGAGTGTTTTTGGGGAAACCCATAAAGTTTGCCCATCTGTCCAGAAAGTCAACAATATATGTATGTTGCTGTTTAATTATTTACCATGTACAAATCTATATTTTGTCTAACCTAAGATATTGGAAGTGTAAGTAAAGGGAGTGTTTGTTTGTTTTTTCCTGGAAAGTACAGGGAGTGTACTTTACTGATAATGTTGGATATCTATGGGAAAAAATAACCATTTTAAATTAAAGCAGATAGCTCTCCCCCAGGTAAAAAAAGAAATATATTTTTACCTGGCCCTTCCCAGGCACTTGAATAAAAATATATAAAAATATGTAGCCCATTTGGATTATTGTTTAATCCAAATGTTGTTAGAAAATGGATTAATTTGTTTCTGATGAATATCAGTGTTGCAATAGTGATAATAAATTGTGTGTATTCCAAAATGTCAGATTTTTGAGTTTCTATTTTCCAAGCATTCTTCCCATTGTGAAGAAGTGGATGGCTAGGATATGGTTCCTTTGAGCACATGCATTCTTCTTTTGAGGCCAGACCCAAACAAACCTGTTCATGATCACATTGTTTTTGTCGTTTCCAATGAAAGATTTGGCACATACTGTGTTTCATGAAGATACTTTTATGTGTACATGCCATCTAAATGCTATCCACTACCTTTTTATGGACAGTGGGATCTTTTAAACCTTGTTGATCAGTATGGCAATATCTCATATGGAAGAGCCAGCTGATTAATGCCCAATTTTGGGGGAGTTTGAGGTGTATTATCAGCAAAACAATACACACAACAGGGTAAAATCAACATAAGAATGTTTATTTGCCATCAAGATGGTTCCTAAAAACTTTGCTGACCGACTGACCGACCGGTCATAGATGCTATTTGTGGTGGAGGTAAACTTAATAAATGTTAGTCAGTTAAACACAATGCTTAATGGTGTCTAGCGAAATATTCAAACTTTGCGTGATGTTAATGGTTTTTACGTCCTTTTAATTTATAATTTTTTACAATACAATACCATAAAATAGCCAAGTTGGTACATAAGCACTGAGTGTAACATGTTGCGATGTTGTGAATGTTGCAATGCTAATCAATTGGGTGCATGTGACACTTGTAGGATTGTATGAAAGTCACTTTTCTATTAATGGATTTTACATGCAGAGTACCTCGCTATAACATAGAGAAAACTGGAAGCCATGGAAAGCAACAATACAGAGGCTACAGATATATTTAAAACAGTGGAATGTTAGTACTGTTTCTATTTTTAAATAAGGTATTTCTATATGAGCAAATATAATAATGCATATTATTTTTGTGTATACTATATAATTCAGTATTCAAATATCGATTTATTTATCCTATGGCCACACCTGGCATGGCTGTGATCCATTTGGTACAGCAACTCAGTTTAAACAGAACCTACATTGAACTTCCATGTAAAGATGTAATCCTGTTGTACAAAGGAGACTTATTTTCAGGAGGGGTCAAAAGCCAACCCATATAACAAATTACCTAACCCATATGACGGGTTACATAATCCTGTCACTATTTTAAACTGATAACCCTGAGAGTCAAAGTTGTTTACCTTTTCATGCCCCATTGAATTGATTTTACAGTCATGATTCATGGAAGTGATATCAGCCAAGACAGTGGCGTGCTTTGTCGGCTCATTGTGCCAGAGATCATGTCACCTCCATCCATGCGTTTTGTCAGGTCACAGGGACACATACATCAGTTAGGGAGGTTGAGGTGAATGGTGTCGCTTATCAAGGCTAACTAACAATACAAGGTCTCATTATTAATGTATACGTATTGTGTTTTTAAGAGCACATGCATGATGTGAGTCTGTATGTCAAATTATTTGGTATGTGTAACATGGATGGTATTACTTACAATTAGGGTTTAATGTAAAAATACTAGGTTTAGGTTTAGGCACTATGGGTTCAGTGTACACAAGAATGTTAGGTTATTCTACATTAAATTTATCTGGTGTGTGTTGGGACATACATTGGAGCAGTTGTTCAGACATGTTGGGCTCATGTAGGTGGCCACCAGTGAGCAGTCCCTGAGTAGCGAAAGGGTAGTTCTGGTTTCTGGAGGGTAGGGTATAGGTTATGGTTTGGAGCGGGGTTGCTTTGGGAAGGCTGAGTGTTTCTGGGTAGGTGGGTTAGGGTAAAGGTAAGGTCTGGTTTAGGATCATGTTTAGGGAACATAGATTTTAGTATTCCACCATGGTTTATGTTATTGTTGTTCCACTATGTGTTTGTTCCACTGTGCACTTGCGTGCGTGTGATGGGAACATCTTTGACAACATCTCCTGTTGTGTGGTTGAGTATCTGTGGTGTTGGTGTCTATGATGCTCAGTGGCGTCCCCTGGTGACCACACAGACAGCAGCTTTGTCAGTGCTGGTGACGAGGCTGTCACTACTACTGACTGATGACAGACATGCAGGTCCTTCTTGTCAGACACCATCTGGGATGGGGGGAGCAGTCACAGAGAAAAGGAGCATATGGAGGCAGGCAGGGAGTGAGAGAAGGGAGGGAGGGATGGAGGGAGAGGGGGAATAAGAGAGAGGGAGGGGTTTTCAGTGTTGTCGCATCATGAGGCAGTGAGCAAGTGACTCAATGGCGTCTTTTGGAACTAGACACAGGCAGCCAACATGCACACAAAGGCACAGACAAATCGAATATTTGAGCTATGTATGCATCTCTTGGAGAATACAGAGGATGTTTTCTTAGCTGGCCTCGTACCATGTAAGCTCCTATGTTGTATTAATCATTAGGGATGTACTGTGACATAACATTTGAGTCCTTTGGCTGTTCAGATGACTCTGCTGTGACATTGTGTTTGTGGCACAAGGCTGTGTCTGTGAGTAACCTGGACAAAAGCTCTGATTACAGTGAAACTAAATGATCCAACCACACAAATGTGGTTTTAGTGATTGCGAAGTGTGCTTTTCTGCAAGGATATTCCCTTTTTACTGTTCGTACAGGTTTCTTTCAGGTGATGTTTGTTTTTTTGTTTTTCTTTCTCAAAGCTAGCCTTGGTTAGTTTCGTAAGAGATGTACAGATGAGCATGAAAGCGTTTTTGTAGTAGAAGACGATATTTAGCACATACTTCAATCAAATGGCTTTATTTATGTGGTTGCTCAGTATAAAAACAGCTGTGTTTGCACATCAGACCTTTTGTGGAAATAGGTTGTGCTATAAAGTAAGTAGTGAAGAGTATGGGCGAAAAAAGGGAGACCGAAGTGATCTTGTTGATATTTCACCAAATCAATTTATATGATAAATCCAATTTCTCACCATAAAATATGTTGCTGTGTTTAATGGCAATGTCTCAGATCAAGATCTCAGACTGATGGGTGAGGATCATCATTTTTGCATTCTGCTCCGAGAGCATTTGCCCTCTGCTCTCTATTGTTCTTCTTTGCCTCCTCCCACTTTCAGTGGGTTTGCTATGGGGGGTACATCCCTGGGAGACCCAGCTCTCGCAGTTGCTTTTATTACCAGTGGAGTAATCAAACATGCATCTCTACCTGGCGCCATGCAGCCCAGCAATGAGACAACACTGCAGCCCTTGCCGCGCACATCACATCACTATGATCTCTTCCCCCGTGAATGTTCCTCAAAAAAGAGGGGAACAGCTGGGAACAACAACAGCAAGGGCAGATTAAAACAGGGCCATGGGGACCCAATCTCATTTTGGACAACTCATTTCGTTTGGATTCAGAAGGGGTCAATTTAATTCCACATTCTAGCACTAGTGCTAAAATAATGGATGGGCTTCTTTACAGATGACTTTGGTTTTCATGCATTGAGACTCACAACTTTAGACATGTTTTCATGCTTAGGTATGATGAATAATTAAATGTATTTATTCTGGCAGATTATTTTTTTTTATCTCAGTTGTGCATTATATTATGTGGGGGCACCTCATCCATCGCTATCATAGCAAGGAGAGTGAAGTAGGCCTACAAGCATCTGTTTGAATTATTGCCCACTCAACGTAATCTAGTGTATAATCTAATGATACTCTGTGTTTGCTTTTGGTTTGGTTTTCCACTTCATTATCATTCAGAATGAAATGGAAGTCCATTACAAAATGGGTCAAGTTAACAGAATTGACTTTGGAACATTCGCTGAGATGTTGCTCAATGTTTTATTCTAGTACTTTCTTTTCACTGTATTACAATCTAAATAGTTAAATTGTATTCATTTAACAAGTGGTTTACAGCATTAGCATTATAGTGTCAATTGTTTCTCTGACCATTTTCCTGGTATCTCAAATCAAAACAGACGGTATAGGTAAATTGACAGCCCTATAATGCAATATCACAAGACTTGGCTTTTCACATGAGGATTTGGCTATGAATACTTGTGTTACTGATTATACCTACTTGTGATGAAGACAATATTTGTCAAAGGAATAGTGAGGACTTCTGTAATACCATGGTATATTTGTTAATACCTCACTAAAGCTCCTGCAGGTCTATTATCGCAGTCAAAGCTTATTGATAGAAAGAAGAAAGAAAGAAAGAAAAATAGCCTATTGCATCACAGTGTCAATGTTGTTTTCATTAGCATTTCCCCTTAGTTGAGGCTAGTGAATAGAGCTAGGCGATACCCAGGGGCATCCTTCCCTTGACTGTAAAGACGGCTAGCCGTTTGGTAAGCAGATGTGAAATTGGTCAAATGGAAAACGGGTTTGGCTGCTGATTGAAAGGTGACACTTGCTAATTAATTAGCTGGGAACTCTGTGTCTGTAAGTGCTCTAGTTGATAATAGGGCAGCACTATTAGAGAGATGGAGAGAGTGAGATTTAAAGGGATGGAGAGAGATTACCGACAGACAGACTCCAAGAGAGAAAATAAAATGATAGATAGACTTGTCTTAGTTTGCAAAATCATTTCCATAGCATTTTCATTTACAGCTGCCATGTTCCCAACCAGGACAGTGGGTGTCGACTGAGGGAAAATCAAGCGACATGCATGTGCACTGTACAGAATCCTGACCAGCCCATTGACCTAAAGTTTCTTGGATTTCTTGCTGGTGTTGGTAGTACAATAAACAATGTGAGCTATGTGCACCATAAAAGCAATTTTTGTCAGTATTGGCGTACTTCATTTGTCAGACAGCATCCAGACACTTAGGTACAGGAGTTGGACTCTGCACCCCCATTGCCTCCTCACCTCCCCCTTTTACCACTTTATCCACTCCCCTGTGCTTCCTTCTACAAGACCTCCAGTCATACTATTTCACACGACCTCATCCTACTAGCAGCAAG
This sequence comes from Esox lucius, assembly GCF_011004845.1. Taxonomy (NCBI): domain Eukaryota; kingdom Metazoa; phylum Chordata; class Actinopteri; order Esociformes; family Esocidae; genus Esox; species Esox lucius. Next base: position 28,497,005 of record NC_047575.1, read on the forward strand.
GCTCTCCCCAGTTTCTCTTTCACCATCTCAATCATCTCAAAATTGTCCCCCAAAAATGCTTTATCGTTAAGGCTCCCAAAGCAACTGCTGGCCATACTCAAACTCTCTTTTCCTTGTCTATCTTTACTATTTCACACTTGCCCAAATAGTTCAGTGACCTCTGTTCAACTTCAACTGCTGTGAGAGTGCCCCATTGTGATACTTCTTCACATCCTTCCCCTAAAGTGTTATTTGACCCCTGAACCTACATGTGACGGGTCTGACTGCAATATATGTACATTGTTTGATACAGTTCTAATACAGTTGTCATCACGCCTGGAAACCTCAAAGGGACGGGGTCAAAAATATAGCGTACGCCAGCTTGGGAGGTGGTGTCGTGAGCTATCAATTTCTTCTTTGATGCCTCTTGGAAAATATATTGTATTGTAAAAGGCCCAGAGATGGAAAGAAAGGGAACCGGAGAGAGGAAGGACGCGGGCAGCTGTCAGTAGTTTTAATGATGAGAGAGAGCGAAAGATCAACCCATCAGCCGGATGCTGCTTTTTTTCATCAGTGCCGCTCGCTAATAAGACTCAGTGGCGGGTTGTGTGTGTGCGTGCGTGCGTGCATACAAAAATCAGTCAGGAAAAGGCAGTATGGAGAAAAAGAGAAAAGTTTGTGGCATCCTGATAGTTTCACTCTGGTTCATCTCTTATATCATCTCCCACTACCCAATTCTGGGGGAGCTCCCTAAGGACCTTCTGAGCTCAATGTATTAAAGTGAATGACACATTATAGACAGTAGACACATCCAGTGTCAGTCCTCACCACAGTGTAAATAACATTTCTCACCATATGACTTGGTCATAATATTATTTCTGGCTGATGTGCAGTAATAGTCAAAGCCATTATCTGGGTAATAGTCAAAGCCATTACTTGGACTACATTCATAATGTTATTATCGGCTAGGCTATGCAGATTGATTGCAAGAAAGAGCTGCACACTTTACCGAAAAAGGGGTTTTGGAGGTAATGAAGATGTTGTGATTTAAAGCCAGTTACACCAATATGTTTGATCATACATTGACATGATGAATAACTAATAAAATGCCTCTCAGGTATACTTACTCCTGTGTAAGTTGTTTCCCAGTGGTATTGGGTGAAACAAGCTTTTGCATATATTACAAGAGTTCTTCAAACACTTTGCTGAGGAGGCAGGCTAGGCCCTTTTTCACTACACAAAAATATGTTATCTATCTAGTACACACACAGACCAACACGTACCCCCCCCCCCTCCAAATAAGTTGCCTCTAAGCTTGTTTGTTGATGTTGCCATGAATAATTGACACCCCTACTGGTTCTGTCCAAGTTACATCCTGGGACCTCATCAGAGGAAAGTTCCCGTAATTACATTAAGCCTTTCTTTCTTTTTCCTTTTGTTCTCTGGCAGTTTCTGGAGGCTGGATAAGCAAGGACCTTTACACAGTCATCATGTCATTGTGGGGACAAATTGAAGCAGACACCTACAGATGTATGTCTGTACCTTCTTGGCTGTTTACATACTGAATACAGTCATGTGTAAAATTATTATTAATGCCACAGTTGGGTGAATTTTCTGTGTTAACAGCTTAACTGCAGTCTCTATAATAGGAGATGGGCTATTGTTCGTCCAAAATGGTAATAAATTAGGTGTGTTATATTTTTATTTTTTTGCTTGACTAACTTGAAATTTCGACTTGCTGAAACATTTAAACTGTTTTAAGATACATTGTGGAATTTTTGGCTACTGGTTGTAAAATTAAGAAAGAAAGAACTGGTTTACTATATTTTGTATGTCCAGATATTTGTCCCATTTCATCAAAAACACATGCTTACAAATGCATGGCTGACTGAGATAAAATAAGGATTCTCCTTATAGATTCTGCACATATAAACCACATACAGCTACAGAAAAATGTTTAAGACCACAGCAACTTTTTCTTTTCTTTCTATAAAAGGAAGGTTTTGAGTGAGGAACAGAAGGGTTAAAATTAAGAGACCACTGCCAATTGAATGCTTCTGTTCCTCACTCAAAACTTTCCTTTTCAAATTTTTTGGAAAGGAAAGAAAAAGGTGCAGTGGTCTCTTAATATTTTCCGGAGCTGTATTAGTCATCCAGCCCAAAATGAAAGGTTTTTAAAATGTTACTCTTAAAATTTCTAGACTGCATCTTTATGGTGTTATTTTTTCACTGATTTACTGATTTCTCAGTATGATTTTATTCCTCTTTAAGTACCCAAGACATCTTTAATCAAACCTATGCTGACGGGTTAATTTGTTAAAGTTCTCTCTGATATGCATGTCTGATTCTATATTTATATTAGATGACAGAAAACAGAGTTGGAAAATGCAAGACTGACTCAGGCTTTCAGTCTTTTTGTTAAGATACTAACTAATTAGAATAAAAAACTTTTTCCTAATTAATAAGCCCAGCAAATCCAATATCTGGTCAGGTTGTTTAGGTTTGTGGTTAGTGTCCTACCCAGTAGAAATTCCAGAGATTTCAGGTGTGTTGACAGTTAACGTGATTTCTAAACTTTAGTCCCTCTCTTTATTCTAAGAGCTTTCGACAAAGGCAGAGTAAAGTTAAAGCTACCAGCGCTTGCTCCAATAATCTCTCATTCACACTTTTTATCACCATGACAGAAGGGGAGATGTGATAGACCGCTCCATAACAGGCGGGGAAATCCTTTTGACGAAACCACAAGCAGTGTTTATTCAAATGCCTGGCTTTGAGTGCAAAGTGGACTATGCTTAATAAGCTCGAGCCCTCTCTGCACAATGAAATGCCCTCCCTGTTGTTAGCAGGGAACTTTCACCTGAATGGATTCTTCCATGAGGGAAAACTGAGCATAATGTAGCAGTGTACTGTAGCTACAGTATGCTCTGCTGAAAGATATTGGAGGGCTTGGGGTTAAGGAGCAGGGTTGGGGGTTTGGGTAGTGTGTAGGTAGTGGTGTATGAGGTCAATCTTTAGAGGATAACTGTGTGAAACCCACTGTTATTTCTGCTCACTTTACAAATATAAACTTGAATGCTTTGCTTCTTTATAGCCACTATGTGCACCACTTCTTGTTTTTAATTCTTTAAAAAAAACAACAGATTGTCTTTGGTCTCAAAAAGAACTGCGATACTCACCATCTGCAAGCTGAGCACGAGCGTGTTTGCCTATGATATCTCAAGTGTAGCCATTAGCTTCGCTATTGTCTCCAGTGTAAAACCTCTAAAAGATTTTTCCACATGTAATGGACCGAAAACAAGGTTGTAACCCTTTTTTCCACTGTGGCCCATTAGAGAACAAAGCTCAGTTCAGCATGCGACTTCCACTTTGCAAGGCATTCAAGTTAGTCAGATCCTTAGCATCCTCTATTCCCTGGTCTCTGCCATTTGGTATATGAACAAACAATGCTGCATCTACAATTTCCCTTCTCCTATTCACTTTTCAAACCTATGGCTTTGGTATATCCCATGATGGTCTACTGTAAGTGAACACTAACCTAGACACACCTTTTAAATGGAGCACCCTTTTGCGCTCCATTAGCCCTCAGTTCACCCAAACCTTTATAGTGTATCAGTTGGGAGAGAGGACTCCCTGGCTTTTTCATGCATCCATATCGCAGTGGGCTCTGCATAAAAGTTATATTCACTTAGAGTGCTCTTAAAACCTTGAAACCTTGGACTCTATTGTTCTTTGCTCTCAATCAATAAAACATATGTTCCTCTTGTAGGCTTTTCGTGAATATTTAATCTCACTGCTTGTTTCCTTTTATCTGTCAGTGTCTCTAAAGAAAGATCAAGAAATCTTCCTCCAACCATTGACTTTGAATGGTTTACTTTTATCCAGCTCATTTGAAGCCTAGAAAGGTAAACCTAAAAGCACATGGGAGATGGTTAGCCTAAATATTGGACAGTGTCCCAACCCCTGGATCTTTTGCAGTCTCTAGATTTATTTTCTGTGGAATCACAAGAACTTTCAGCATAAGCTAATTCTTTTCACTCTGAAATGTTTCCTTGTAACTGTGTCAAGAAAGGTTTAAACCAGATGGAGACAATTGATGAGAATGCTGCTGTTACCTTATTTATTACCACTCAGCAACATTCTCCTGGAAGGGAGCAATTTCAGTTCTTTCCAGTCCAATTAATTTCACTTCATACAGTCACAGATTTCCCCCCCCAAGCACAACAGGGAATTTGGTGATTGTTTAAACTGCATTATGGCATTTACCTCAAATCTAAGTAAATCTAACACTTAATTAGATGAATGACCTTATTGGTGGTAAGACAACACGTCCCAAAAGAAAATAAGATTTAATATCCTGCAGAGGTTACAACACAACAATCTACTGTGAATCCACTTACTGTACATTTCAGGAGGTAGTAAGTTATTGGTGAGAGGAATGGCTCCACACCACAAATCCTTTGAAGGTTTTCATGTTTCACCCTCAATGCTCGGACTAATGGGAAAGACATTTATTAGACGGTATTGTAGGGTCTTGAAACAGTAACAAGGAATCTGAATACATTGGGTCCTTCCCCAAATTGAGAAAGTGGCTTAGGCTGGGTCTTTTGCCTGTATTTCCACATTCCCTTATCTCTCAGACCACTGCACTTTTGTCTTTCCTTTCCAAATAAGTTGAAAAATAAAGTTTTAAGAGAGGAACAGAGGCAATCAATTTGTAGTGGTCTCTTAATTTTAACCCTTCTTTTCCTCACTCAAAACCTTCCTTTTTGACTTTTTTGGAAAGGAAAGAAAAGGGTGTAGTGGTCTCTTAATTGTTTCCAGAGCTATATATATATATATATATATATATATATATATATATATATATATATATATATATATATATATATATATATATATATATATATATATATATATATATATATAGCTTATTTATATATGTATAAATAAAGAGATTCTGCAGATTACTGGTTGGAAAGTGAAGATTTATATGATTCATGAGACACTTCTTTCATGAACTTTAGTAGGAGTTTAATGCTCCGTATGACAAGATAGCTTAGTTCATGTCAAGGGACCTTTATTGGGAGCCTGTTCTCACTTAACCCAGAAAGTGTTGCCTAATTGATCAAATGTTTGACTGAGTTCTGAAAATGTCCATAGTATGTCTACAGTAATAGTGAAATTCTGGTTTCATAATGTAGAAAAAATACAGACTTGCATTGATGTTTAGCTTTCCTATTGATAACCAAAAGTCAGATACAGCTTTGTTATCAAGTTTGAAATTAAGATGAGACAGACTTAAGTGAGATATGTCTTGTATATACAGCTCTGGAAAAAATAAAGAGGCCATTCCTAATTTAACGAGGAAAAGTATAAAGCCACTGCTGTGGTCATCACTATCCTCTTGCAATAGGACCAGCTGGATTGGAACAACAATGCAAGTACTGTAGTACCTCAAAGGTCATTTGAATAAAAAATAACTATTCAGCATGACAAAAGAGTTTGAGTGAGGAAAAGAAGGTTTCACTTCTGGCTTTACTTGCAGAGGGATACACTGAGCATCAGAGGTTGCTTCCATCCTGAACATTTCGAAGACGGTGGTTCATAAGAACAAGGTCAAGCAACAGACACTGGGGACAACAAAGCTACAGACTGGCAGAGGGCTAAAATGACTGTACACTGACTGAGATGACTGTCAACTCATTCAAATGCCACTCAACAACCGTAGGATGACATCAAGTGACTTACAAATAGAATGGCAAACAGCAGCTGGGGTGAAGTGCATGGTGAACACGGTTCGAAACAGGCTCCTAGGGGCAGGGCTGAAGTCGTGCAAAGCTAGAAAAAAGCCCTTCATCTATGAGAAGCAAAGAAGAGCCAGGCTGAAGTTTGCAAAAGACCATGAGGTTTGGACCACAGAGGTATGGAGTAAGGTCATCTTCTCTGACGAGTCAAATTTTCAGCTTTGCCCAACACCTGGTCTTCTAATGGTTAGATGTGTCTCGCACCCACTGTGAAATTTGGTGGAGGATCGGTGATGATCTGGGGATGCTTCAGCAAGGCAGGAATCAGGCAGATTTGTCTTTGTGAAGGATGTATGAATCAAGCCAAGTACAAGGTTAACCTGGAAGAACACCTGTTTCCTTCTGCTCTGACAATGTTCTCCAACTCTGAGAATTGGTTTTTCCAGCAGGACAATGCTCCATCTTTTTTTGGTTATTTTGACCAGTTGTTGTTCTCTACAAATAAATACTCTAATTGACTATTTTTATGTGGAATTTGGGAGTAGTGTTGTCAATAGTTTATAGAATAGTTTTAAAGTATATTTTATTCAAACAGATACCTATGAATAGTAAAACCTCTTAATTCTTTCCAGAGCTGTGTGTGTATTCTGTACATTCACAGAAAGGTCTGATGGAAAACAAATTTGGCCTAAGCATGAGCTCGGGTATATGGTCACTGGAGGTGAAGCAGAGGAGGAACTTGCATCAAATGAATCAATGTTTTGGAAGTGTTATCCATAAGAATTCAAGGGGAGGGAACATGGTGTTTCCTATTAGCTTGTGCAACATGTTTAATCGTGCAGAAAGGTACCTCCTCCTACTGTCCCTTATACAGGGCTGGAATGTGGCCAGTGAAGAGGGCTGGTTAGCAAAACATGGATCCGATCCCACCTTTGAAAATGGGATGGCCTAAGACATGCACAGCTGTGCGTCTGGCGATAGGTACGCTTGCACACAAGTACAGTGTGATGAATGAAGAAGACAATGCATATAATGAAATATATTAATGAGGCGGAACACTGCTCTGCAGGCCTGTGATGGTTTAGGGAACTAAGGTACAGGCTTATTTATGCAGACTTATGTTCCCCCTTGAGTCTGGCATAGCACTGAGTCGCAGTCTAATATATTTGTCCTGGGTTGTGGGTCCCAGTGCCTAATGCGGATTGCAGTACTGTGTTCATCGCTGTCGCTAATAGTTTTTGGTTTGATTGTGGGTGTGTGTTTGTGTGAAGTTGGTGTGTGTGGGGGTGTAGGTGTAAAAAAAAATAACTCTGTAAAAGCCCTTGAGTGGCCCAACCAAAGCCTGGGCTTGAATCCAATTGAACATTTGTGAGGAGACCAGAAGAACTCAGTTCACCAACTCTTGGAGAAACTGTGTGAAACACTGGTAGAGGCATACACAAGGCACCTCTACAAAGTACTGAATAAAGCGTTTGAATTCTTATGTACATTTATTTATTTTTAGTTAGTTTCACCTTTGTTTAAAGGGGGAACTCAAACTGAGAAAAAGTTTTTATGTGGTGGAATAATTAGAAAGTTGGGGACAGTGGGGACAACAAGTATTTGATACACTGCCGATTTTGCAGGTTTTCCCACTGGAGGAGTGGGCCAAAATCCTTGCTGCAGTGTGTGCAAACCTGGTCAAGAACTACAGGAAACGTATGATCTCTGTAATTGCAAACAAAGGTTTCTGTACCAAATATTAAGTTCTGCTTTTCTGATGTATCAAATACTTATGTCATGCAATAAAATGCTAATTAATTATTTAAAAATCATACAATGTGATTTTCTGGATTTTTGTTTTAGATTCCGTCACTCACAGTTCAAGTGTACCTATGATAAAAAATTACAGAGCTCTACATGCTTTGTAAGTAGGAAAACCCTGCCAAATCGGCAGTGTATCAAATACTTGTTCTCCCCACTGTACCTCCAGTATGTAAAACACCAACCAGTGTGGCCCTTCAAGAAGTCCTGGAGTCCCAGCCAATCGAAGTGTAATGATGTGTACAAACGTTTGCACCCGAATTAAAGTGCAGAGCAGCATAATGAATCCAGAGGTTTCAATACTGATGGGAAAGCATTCCTACATAGCACATCACCATAATATAACCCTGACTAAAAAGTGGCCTGCACAACATCATTTCCATGCTGAGATGACAGGCTTGATTTCTTTCTATAAAAACATTTAACTTCTTAACCAGTTTTCAATTGTGTTTTTTAAATGACAGCTTGTCATTTAACTAAATTCCAAAATATTTGTAGATGGGAGCACTTTCTATGACTGAACCATCCAGGGTAGTCATTCTGAGATCATCCAAAAGTAGATTTTTGGGCATACAGAATAGCTGAAGCGCTAGACTGACACTTTTAATTACGATACCACAGCCACAAATTCTTCACAGTGTTTAGGAGAAATGGGATATGGGGGAGATATGTTTGAATACAGCCTAGAGTTCTTGCAATTTGCCTAATTTGTGAGAGTGGGGCTTCATTTTACATTTTCCTCTTTAACCTTCATAGGATATCCAGGCTAATTAAGTGGAGTCCTGTTGAGAGGACTTTAATTACTGCCCTATCCTCTGTTACGGCTTCACTCTGTGACAGAACAAACAGCATAAACCTCAGAAGCCACATTATGAATCCTACTTACACTCTTTACCAGTGGCTATAGCCTACTGTATTTATCAAAGGTAGAGCGCCAGGTGTTTCAGTTCATATTAACACACCCTTCAGGTCTTGCCCGATACACAGTTTATTCAGTGAAGGGTTGATCTCCAATTACATCAGAGTAATGTCCAAGTAAGCCTCCTTGGTATCCGTGGGCCCTGTGTAGAGGATCCTCTGTAGACAGTACAAGGTCTTTGATCTACTAGATGAACAGATGTACAATAATCAAACTGGCAACTACAATTCTCCCAGGCATTCATACGCACTTGTCCTGACTTGTTGAAACCCTTGCCATTTCTCAGATTAGTTTTGGGTGAGCACTTAATTTTGTGTCTTGCAATTTGTTGGTAGTTAGAGCTGTCTTGAAAAGAACAACCACAAAAACATTGCTGGACCCAGTTAATGTGCTTGATTTGATCGAAAGAAAACAATACTAAAGCGTATTTAGTATTGCATGTTTGTTGGTTTTCTCATTTTCAGTTGCTGGATGTGACCCAGTAGTTCCTTCTTCATATTATGGTTTTCCTATCCATTGCTTGCCTGGTAGCTATCCATGGCGTTGTCACTTCCACCTCTGCAGTTGGAATAACAGCTAATTGGGTGTAGCTTTATTTATTTGTTATGGTTTCTCTGGTTATATGGAGATGCATTCCATATAAAAAGCTGATGTTCATTAAATGGATGAATTTATATACCCTAACATTTATCATTTTGACCTGCTACAGAGTCAATCACCTTAAAATAGCTCTATAAGGACAATGACTAATAACTACAATAATGCAAATATTGAAAAACATTCACACTGACACATAGCAAGGGCAACAGTTCTGTCAGCTGTCATAATGAATTGCATAAAATCATCAATACATACATTTCTCTAGTCAAATTTCACATGTACACGATTCTCAAGAGAACTCACATGGGCCTGTTTGGGAACCACTGTAGTAATCATTCTCTCTGCTTCCTTCCTCAGCCTGTAACCTCTCCTTCCTTCACCATGTCTCGCAGCCAGCCTCAGCTAACAACTGAGTGCCACCCCACAGTGATTCGCCAGTAGCCCACTCTCAGTAAAACAAAGTTGCAGAACGTATATGGTAGTAGTTTAAGAACTAAGAGTAGTAGCCAATTTTGGAATCTCGCTGAGGTCAGGCTGGAAGTTTTTCGGGTTGTTTTCAAAATTGCTGTTTTCCTTCGACACCTCAGGTCCTCAGGCTAGATTTCCTTGTCAGAGTGGAGGGTGTAAAAATGCCATCCAGGGACGCAGACCCATCTAGGTATGATTCCACTCATTCGCAGATGCTGTAAGTTGTGATCAACGCTGGGAGCATTCAGCCATCATTTTTTTTAACTTTTAGATAACTATTATTTTTATGTCCTCATGTCCACTATGGCATCACTTGAATTTGAGACAATTGGCTGCCTCCCTCCAGTGTGACAATTGGCTGCTGCGATTTGGGGGAGGGGGCGTCATTTTTTTTGTCATGTCAAGGGCAGTGGAACGTCCAGGACTGGCCCTGTGATTAGGTGTCCCATATCTTAGAGTAATATCCAAATGTCCAGTATATGTGTTTCCAATACTTTTCTAGACAATGAGAAGCAAGTATTCAACAGTGATGTAGTATAATTAATGGAAAAAAGACTGCGTGGGATTCAGTTTAAAATAAAGTCATGAACACATTTTTATAGTATGTGACATTTTGAAAATGTAACTGCCAGGATGTAGTAAGTTCAGTTCATTTCACTTTGAATACAAGGCTAGCAGGTTTTCCATTTACTAGTATTTACTTGTATACGTTTGTGAAGGTTGTGAAGGTCGTGTGACCCGTACAGTAGATGCAACAATTGCCTGCTATGGAACGCTTACATGTCTTCTATTGGTAAACAAAGCTGGACGTAATGGTATCACACCACTTTTTATATTTAAAATAAATTCACAATAAAATGTAAGTTGCTTACTGTGTTTCCATTGTCCATTTCGCCAAACTGTGCATTACACTAACATGACTGTATGTCCTGCCCATCTATTTATTTGCTGTTTCATCTTGCCCACAAAAGCCAGTATCAATACAACGTAATTTGCCATATTGTAATAATTTTCAGATGCATACCTATTACCACTGTAGCTATTTGGATCTGAAAGTGTTTGATGGTGAAACTTTGCAAATTGCAGCAAGAGGTCAAAACATTGTTGTCTTGCAATAATGTCAAATTTTTTAGTTGTATAGACTAATTGATTTTGCGATCTGTCGCTTAGGCATTTACAATTTATTGTGGAGCTCATAGTGACTGAATAATATAATATATTACATTCAAAATAATTCCGCTATCATCATCTGTTAAATTATTTCAATTTCTTTTTTTTAAAGTGTCAAAGAAACTTGGGTCAGTGGAAGCTTACCTACTCTCAATTGTCCACTCAATCTTAAAATTGTTGACATATTCCGGCTCCTCTAAGCCCTTGGGAATTTCCTCCATGAGATGGACATCTTGAGGAGCAGATTTCCTGACAATGGCTCACCATTCATTGTACTAGGCAACTTCAACCTTCCTACGATTTAAATTATTTTCCAACTTATCCTCTCTTCTTAATCTTCCAGTTCCTCCCTCTCTGTGGACAACTTTTTTAGTTACTTTGAAAAGGCTTCACAGGACACCTTTTATTCTATTTTGTATAACCCTCATCCCTGACAACTGCCTGTGCCCCATCTCCTGTTATTCCCAATAATAAGAAAAACAACACCTAACCCCTCTGTTCTAAAATACCTCAGAACGGTATCATATCATGTTTAACTTTCCCAAACACTAAGTGTGTGCCCTGAACAACTCTTGTTATCTCATTCAGAATGGTCTTCTTGACCCTAACTAGTCAAGATTTTAAGGTTTAAACTAAGACTGCTCTGCCAAAGCCTCTGTTTTCCTGGAATTATCCACAGTGTTCGACGACATGAACCATCAGATCATCCTCTAAGGAAAGTGGAAATCAGTTGTTTTCACACAAGGTCTAATCACGATTTGGCATCCGCATGTAACACATCCTCTCTGAATTGGAGAAGTTGAAAGCTGCCACAAAGAGCAAAGCAGTGTTTTTCGTCTCAGGCTGAGCATCCTCCTGATTGCATTAATTGGCAGGTCTTTGACGTGTCCACCACAGGTTCTTACTACAGGTGTCCTCCAGGAGTTGTTTCGAGATCTTTTTTTTAGACACACCAAATAACCTCAGCACTGTCCTGTCATTTCAATGCAGATGACACTCAACTACTTTTCTCTTTCCACCTTCTAACACCCACATGGTTACATGCATCTTCATGTCCCTGGCAGGCTTGGAATTTGGTCATTTTAGGGGCAATGCCATTTTGCCTTCGGTGTTACAAAAATATTTATTATATAATCTTATCTCATGGTGTGCGTGAGTTTCTGTGTGTTTGTGTTTGTGTGCTTGCATCCACAGAGAGCGAGGCTATCATATTGCACCTCTTGAAGTATCATGTAACATCACGATCAGCTGCGCTAATGAGTACGAACTAAATAAACAAATGTAGTGACTTATTTGTGTGTGGAGCAATTCTTTTTGTACTTACTTACTCCACAAACGCTGCTGTGTCGAGTGATGTTAAATGTTATATCCTGGAGTTTTCAGAAAGCGTTCAGGTGTATTCTCCCACTTGGAGGTCAGAGGTTTCCCACTTCACAGTTGCTCATGAACGCACCTTCCAAAACAGAGAGGTTTGATTCAGTTAAGCACTAAATAAGTCAGGTAGCAAGTTATCAATCTACTGATCGATAACAAGCTAGCTTCCAAAATCACCAGATAATGATATTGATTGGTTGTCCACAGTGAATTCGTCATTCGAACTGCATTGTAATTTTTAAGTTTGGTTTAAGACACCTTATACCCAAACTAAAAAACAAAATTAATGCTGACCACAAGATTTTGAAAGTAGCAGGGGCTACTGCAAGGATTTTCAGGGGGAATCACGGCCAGAGCGAGAGGCAACTACGGCCGTGGACATGTTGAAATTCCTACCTTGGTCCCTGGCCAATATCTAAACTTTAATGTTGGCATACCACCTTAAGCTCAAAGTCTACAATATAGATGTGTTCCAATATTGCTGACGTTCATTCCTCCCTAGAAATGTTCACAATGTCGACTCCTAGACTGCAAAGCACCATGGCGTTACCATAGACAAAACCCTGTTGTTCTTTGCAAGCAGGCACTCATCATATCCTGTCTGGGCTACTGCTAACCTGACTTGTGTGATCAAACCCCATACAAATTAACCAGAATGTTTCATCTTCATCCAGCCTGTCTAATCTTCATCCTCCTAAGGTTTTTCTCTGCATACCACATTTAAAGCTTGGATCCACTACACGATCTTGGTGTTTATCTATAGAGCAGCATGGGAAACTGCCTGCCTACCGGCTTTACTCAAATCCTATATCTCCGTCAGAGCTCTTCGCTCTGTCTTCTCTAGTCAATTGGCTGACCCATCCCTACCCCTGGAAGAAAAGGGGGGTCGGGTCCAGAACTATGTGGGTGTACTGAGGGTCATGTTTAACTGCTGTAAATATCCATCGTGGTGTGTATGCTGATGTATTAGCATTCTATCTGTAACCATGGCAACGTCAATGGGACAAACCGGCGGATTTACTATCCATGTAGATTTTTTTTCTTCTTGTTTTCAAGACTGGAATGTTAAATTTGTGTGCCTTTTAAAATACACTTACCTGAAGGATTATTAGGAACACGATACTAATACTGTGTTTGACCCCCTTTCGCCTTCAGAACTGCCTTAATTCTACGTGGCATTGATTCAACAAGGTGCTGAAAGCATTCTTTAGAAATGTTGGCCTATATTGATAGGATAGCATCTTGCAGTTGATGGAGATTTGTGGGATGCACATCCAGGGCACGAAGCTCCCGTTCCACCACATCCCAAAGATGCTCTATTGGGTTGAGGTCTGGTGACTGTGGGGGCCATTTACAGTGAACTCATTGTCATGTTCAAGAAACCAATTTGAAATGATTCGAGCTTTGTGACATGGTGCATTATCCTGCTGGAAGTAGCCATCAGAGGATGGGTACATGGTGGTCATAAAGGGATGGACATAGTCAGAAACAATGCTCAGGTAGGCCGTGGCATTTAAACAATGCCCAATTGGCACCAAGGGGCCTAAAGTGTGCCAAGAAAACATCCCCCACACCATTACACCACCACCACCAGCCTGCACAGTGGTAACAAGGCATGATGGATCCATGTTTTCATTCTGTTTACGCCAAATTCTGACTCTACCATCTGAATGTCTCAACAGAAATCGAGACTCATCAGACCAGGCAACTGTCCAATATTGGTGAGCTCGTGCAAATTGTAGCCTCTTTTTCCTAGTTGTAGTGGAGATGAGTGGTACCCGGTGGGGTTTTCTGCTGTTGTAGCCCATCCGCCTCAAGGTTGTGCGTGTTGTGGCTTCACAAATGCTTTGCTGCATACCTCGGTTGTAACGAGTGGTTATGTCAGTCAAAGTTGCTCTATCAGCTTGAATCAGTCAGCCCATTCTCCTCTGACCTCTAGCATCAACAAGGCATTTTCGCCCACAGGACTGCCGCATACTGGATGTTTTTCCCTTTTCACACCATTCTTTGTAAACCCTAGAAATGGTTGTGCGTGAAAATCCTAGTAACTGAGCAGATTATGAAATACTCAGACCGGCCCGCCTTGCACCAACAACCATGCCATGCTCAAAATTGCTTAAATCACCTTTCTTTCCCATTCTGACATTCAGTTTGGAGTTCAGGAGATTGTCTTGACCAGGACCACACCCCTAAATGCATAGAAGCAACTGCCATGTGATTGGTTGCATTGATGATAATTGCATTGATGAGAAATTGAACAGGTGTTCCTAATAATCCTTTAGGTGAGTGTATATATATACAGTATCTCACAAAAGTGAGTACACCCCTTAATTGTTTTTAAATATTTGATCATGTGAAAACACTGAAGAATGTAAAGTAGTGAGTGTTCAGCTTGTATAACAGTGTAAATTTGCTGTCCCCTCAAAATAACTCAACACACAGCCATTAATGTCTAAACCACTGGCAACAAAAGTCAGTACAACCCTAACTGAAAATGTCCAAATTGGGCCCAATTAGCCATTTTCCCTCCCCGGTGTCATGTGACTCGTTAGTGTTACAAGATGTGTGAATCAAGTATGAATGGGTAGCATGTGTGTTAAATTTGATGTTATCGCTCTCACACTCCCTCATACTGGTCACTGGAAGTTCAACATGGCACCTCATGGCAAAGAACTCTCTGAGGATCTGAAAAAAATTATTGTTGCTCTACATAAAGATGGCCTAGGCTATAAAAAGATTGCCAAGACCCTGAAACTGAGCTGCCGCACGGTGACCAAGACCATACAGCGGTTTAACAGGACAGGTTCCACTCAGAACAGGCCTCGCCATGGTCGACCAAAGGAGTTGAGTGCACATGCTCAGCATCATATCCAAATGTTGTCTTTGGGAAATAGACGTGTGAGTGCTGCCAGCATTGCTGCAGAGGTTGAAGGGGTGGGGGGGACAACCTGTCAGTGCTCAGACCATACACCGCACACTGCATCAAATTGGTCTGCATGGCTGTCGTCCCAGAAGGAAGCCTCTTCTAAAGATGATGCACAAGAAAGCCCGCAAAACAGTTTGACAACACTAGCAGACTAAGGACATGGATTACTGGAACCATGTCCTGTGGTCTGATGAGACCAAGAAAAATTATTTGGTTCAGATGGTGTCAAGCGTGTGCGGCAGCAACCAGGTGAGGAGTACAAAGACAAGTGTGTCTTGCCTACAGTCAAACATGGTGGTGGGAGTGTCATGGTCTGGGGGTGCATGAGTGCTGCCGGCACTGGGGAGCTACAGTTCATTGAGATAACTATGAATGCCAACGTGTACTGTGACATACTGAAGCAGAGCATGATCCCCTCCCTTCGTATTCCAGCATGATAACGACCCCAAACACCTCTAAGATTACCACTGCCTTGTTAAAGAAGTTGAGGGTAAATGTGATGGACTGGCCAAGCATGTGCTGGAAAATGATGGTGGCCACACTAAATATTGACACTTCGGGCCCAGTTTAGACATTTTTACTTAGGGGTGTACTCACTTTTGTTGCCAGTGGTTTAGACATTATTGGCTGTGATTTGTGTTTGAGGGGACAGCAAATGTACACTTTTATAGAAGCTGTACACTCACTACTTTACATTGTAGCAAAGTGTCACTTCTTCAGTGTTGTCACATGAAAAGATATAATCAAATATTTACAAAAATGTGAGGGGTGTACTCACTTCAGTGAGATACTGTGTATATATATATATATATATATATATATATATATATATATATATATATATATATATATATATATACTTAATGCTTGAACTAAATTTGTTTCAATCTAACTCATGAGAGGGTGAAAGCATAATGTCTTTATGTGAAGGTGAAAGCTGGTTCTGTAGTAGCATAATCATTAATCAACCTCTGCAGACACCCTTTCATTCAATGGACTCAATATACATAGTTCCCAGTGGACTAGCTCTATCCATATAGCTTTCGCTTTCCTTGCTCATCAAGCTTTCTTCAAAGTGAAATCAATCCTGCTTTGTGTGGCTATGGTGTTTCATGGTGTGTGTGAGTTTGTGTGTGTGTGTGTGAGTTTGTGTGTGCGCTTGCATCCACATAGAGTGAGGCTATCATGTTGCACCTCTTGATTAAATTAAGGGAATAAATGTTTCTCATCAGACAACAATGATCCTGATTTCAAGGTTGGTTGTTTGTAAATGAAAAACAATACTTTCTCTTGGATATTACAGTATACCATTAATGTTCAGGTCCTCTCAACGTTTCTTTTGATGAAGTTATTTAATCAGTTGCATATTTCTCAAAATATTTTTTCTCGCTCCGATAAAGAAAATGATTTGCTGCCCAGAAAGGCATTGTTTTTTTTAATGAATACATTTTTGTCTGTCTGTGTGTGTGTCAGCTCTGCAGCCTTATAGTGGAAATGCACTTGGATTCCTATCAACTTCATTGCATTTATTAACTTAAGCATGACAGTAAAGAAATCCTAATTGTCAGAATGCTCAAATCAATTAAATTAAATTAATCTCATACTTACAATGGCATCTTTGTATCAGCTAATTCTTTGCATAGTTATTTGATGTTGCATTTTTATTGTGATCCTCTACACCCACTTATGATCAAACTGTTCGAGAAAGAGTATTAAAAGGATCAAGAAAATACTTACAAGGTATCCAAGCAACAGATCAGGTTAACACTGTTCTTCTGTATTTATTTTTTTCTGGAAAGTTGTCTTCTATTTCTTTGTACATATTTGGACACTAAAACCACATTCGTTGATAAAGGCAATCCCAATTTAACAAATCACACCAACAAATGTTTCTTTGAAACCTTTATGAAAATTGCATTAAACAGATATTCAATTTTCTTTATGGTAAAAGATTGAATACTTGGTCTGGATTGGTCTTAACCAAATTGGTGTGTGGTAACACATCATGCCAAGATCAAAAGATCTATCCAAGGCCTTCAGAAGAAACATTACTGAGCCCATGAGTCAGAGAGGGGTTACAAAGACATTTCCAAGCATTTCGAAGTACATCATTCTAGTGTCTGACAGATCATCTACAAATGGAGGAAAGTCCAGACAACTTGCAATCTACAAAAGATAGGTAATCTCCCCAAATTCAGTACAAAAGATGACTAGAAGATGCTCATAGAAGTCTCTAGACCCCCTGGGTAACATCAATGGAATGACAGGTGTCTCAGGCATCTCAACGTGAAAGTGCTGTCAGAAAGAGACTGCAGAAACTAGGCCTACATGGGAGGTCAGGAAGGAAGAAGTCTCAGCTCTCAAAAAAGAATATCAAAACATGATTGATGTTTGCCAGACAACACCTGGGTAAAGTCTAGAGCTACTGGACTGGTGGATTTGTTTGGCCGCAATGCCCAACCCTGACCCACATTTGGCGAAAACAAAACACCGCCTTTGAACAGAAGAATTTCATACCAACTGCAAAGGATGGAGGTGGTGGCATTATGAATTGGGGCTGCTTTGATCTGTCCGAGGGCCTGGCCAACTTGCCATCCTTGAGACAGTCATGAATTCCATATTGTACCAGAGAATTATTCAGGGGAATGAGGCCAAGGGGTTGGTAAGTTGCTGTTGCATTTCCCCTTAATTCCAGCCTTCAACTGTCTTTTGGCTTAGCTGACATTAAATGCAAAAGTTAACGCTATGGAACTTATTTTGCTACATTATTGAAAAATGCTTTAAAAAAAATTACCTGTTGTCATAATGTAGGAGGACCCTATTTATAACAGAATCAGGTAACATCACACTGTCTGAGTTCAAAATTGACCTCTGTGGGTACATTTCTTTTGAATCTACAATCGAATAAAGTAGGTATCTGATCAGATAAAAACATACCTACTTTTAAATAACAAAAGCATGGAAAAGGGATTTCAGTGGTGGCAGTGTTGCATAGTGGTTAGACTAATCTTACCAGTAACATAAGGTTTGCTAAATCGAATCCTAGAACCAGCAAGGTGAAAAATGTGTTTTGTTTTGGCTATTAGGAAGAATGAAATGTCAAAACTGCATGACGACATGTAGGTGCTTGGAATCAATAGGGATTACAAAAATAGCATTCAACCACTCATGTGCTGCCACAACAACACCTAAACTTTCTGTTTTAACATAAAAAATGATCATGCAGATTGATCTGGCACATTAATTAGATTTTTAATGCTTAGACTAAAAATAGCCGCTTTGCCTCTTTTTAAAATCTTTTTTTTTGTTTCTGATTAAAAAGGGATTTGTGTGTAGTGATTGACTGATTGAAATATGAAGAGCGTTTTCTTAACTTGAATACCTAATAACAAATATATATTGCGCAGTGTAAATAAAAAGCTTTAAGCATTTAAATTTTGATTGAAATTCTCAGACAACCGAGACATTGTTATCTCAGTGAGAATTCTGTGGTTCACCTTAAACGCTCAGGCAACTTTTCCTTCCCCGTCCTTGAACAGGCATTTATTCACTTCCCTGCATTGCCCTCCATCTCATTTCTCTGCATATTTTAAGCTACATCGTTTGGCTCATAATTCTCAATGTCTCTGTTTTGGCTGACTTTGGCTTGCTGCTTTAGTACCTAGCCATTTCATGGCATTAAAAAACAGTGTAACTTTAAACAGACTTCTTTATTATAGGTATTTTCCACATAATTCATCATTAAGTTAGAATATTTTTCTATAACATGTCCGTGCTTCAGTGGCATTTTTCACAGAAACTGTGATTTGCACATTTCAAAGATGCATTCTGTGTAGCAAATCCATGTTTTTTTTTATTTTCTGGTGTGTGTGAATTACTTGCTGGGTTCCAACCCATCCAACCCTCTGTTGATGATTCCTTTCATGGGGTTGTGTCTGTGGCACCTCGTTAATTTTCAGATGACTGTTGAGCGGCAATGACTCGGAGCCAGTCTGTGGCAGCATGGCAAATGTTGCCCTATTCCCCGTAGAGCGCCCCGGTCAACCGTGCTGCGCTATGTAGGGACTAGGGTGCCACTTTGGAAAGGACGAAGAGTAAACAAGAGAACTGGTAATCAAGTGCCACCAAATAACAACTGTATAGTGGTAGAACCCACTTTGCGATCCCAGCGGCATGCGCAGGTGGCAAACTTAATCTCCACTGGCGAAAAGAAAGAAGACGGGAGGCCAAACAAATATGCCAGTGCCCTTCTCCAAAATTATGTGTTCTGTCCTAGATAGAAGTTCTTATTTAGTTTTGACTTCCAAAGACTGACACACGTGACTAATGCACATTAAAAAAGTGGAGGCAGTGATATTATGAGGCAGTGGAATTGAAAATACAGTTTGATTTAAAATTACCAAAACTAGGTCACTGACAGGGCTTTAATTATGTAGAAGTACCCTGAGGTCCAGACATGTGGGACCTCAGTGGTTTTGAATCTGGCCCACTGCTCTATAAGCTAATATTGTCTGTGGGATGGATTTGTGCTTGTGCAGAGTTTGATCAATTAAATCATTATGGGTTTAATGGACTACATTTATACAGTTGCAAAAAGCCATGCACAACAAACCCAGTCCATAAGTTGCAAACAGTTGAGAGCAGCAGCGTGATTCACATCATTAGGAGATATTCATTTTTTATTCCTACAGTCTGTCAAATGCATTTTATTGCTCACGTCTCTGACTTGAAATCAGAATAAGGCACATAACACATTTAAGTGTCTCTTTTTATTTTTATGTTATAGGATTCAAATATCTTTGCTAGTAATGTGATGGATTAGAGATATATCGTTTGTAATCTCTAAACGTGTCATACCAACCCTGCATGTAGGAAGGTTTGCTGGGGAATGATGTCACTGTTTTGGTACAAATAAAACATAGAATAATTACAAATTTGCTCTGGTTTGTTTTCCAGATAGTGTGCTGTGCTGTTTCTGTGGCCTAGTACTCAGACATGAGACACCAGATGCCTCAAAGCAAATACCAAGATGCCAACTTTTTTTTTCATGCAAATCAACTCATTTGCAACCGATGTTTGTCATGCTAACTCCTATCCAACTAATGCAGCAGACTGTCTGAGTTGTGGCCATTGAACAAGGGATTAGCATAAAGTAGCGAGATCAAACAGATCTAGCGGTATGCCATTCTAGACCTCTGCCAATTATGAAGGTTTCACTGCTGTCTAATTTAATAACTTTTGTGAATTAATAAACCTTCTAAAAGTAAAGATGGATTTGATGAATCCTAACAAGTTGGAAGATGAGAGACAGCCTATATAGAAGGATATTTCACATCAAAAGGGCACATTGAAGATTTACAAAAATGACTGTATAAGATAAATATTTCAAATTCTAAGCTATATTTTATGCTCAAAAGGTTGAAATTATGTTATACTAATACTTTTTTTCAGAGTAAGATCATTTTTAAGAAGTAACAAAAAACGTTAGTGGTCAAACATAAGTGCCGTGGAATGGTTTATAACCTATGCCAATGTGATCTCCAGGTTATAGCATTCTTGAAGGAGGAGAAATGTTACCAACATAACAGTGTATACTATGTTTAAGGAAATAGTCCCAACCAAAACAAGCAATAGTGAGCAGGATGTTTCAGTAACCCCCATCAGGGAAAGTACTCTGTTAGATGGAAAGAGCCCTGAGGTGATGCTCGCTGCTACACATTTATCTTCCCCACCCAACAGATGTGTATCATGTTAACGGAACATACAAAAGGAAGAGAAGCCACTCAATTTGGCCCTTAGGTCTAATAGGAAGCCAAATGGTGATGGCTGGCTGGCTATCAGGTTTCCTGTTGTACATTCACTGATGGAAGGAGGGGGAACTGTACAAGAGCAATCGGTTGTGTGCATTACGCATGTTTAGAAGAGATGAAGAGACACTCAAGCAGTTAATGTTGTCTCGTAATGGAATGGCACTGCTCTGTTGAGATGAAAGTATCATGTGAGCCCCCTTAAGAGGTACTTCATTGCCTGGCCTTCAGACGGTTGCAGTCAAATCTCACTGTTGGAGCACATCGTAGGGTTTAGACCGCCCGGTAGAAATGCACTCATATTCCTCAAGCCGATATGCAGAATAATGCAGTAGTCTTTTAGTAGATATGGTACAGCGCTGAAAAAAATCTGATGAAAGAAGTAGAAAATGATTTCTGTTTAATTTACTGATGAGGATATAAGTGAAACTGTTGGCCAACACACACATCTAATTCCCGAGTGAAAAATACCCTTAATATTGTATGAAATGTGGGGTGGGGGGTGGCATAAACAATGATTTTCAATGTATTACACTTAATTAGTGTTTTGTCAGCGTTTAAGTATCTAACGTTTTTTTTTTAGGTGTCCCAATTTAAATACTTACTTTCTATGATGTACTTTTCTTTTTTATTGAATTAACTCTATTTACTTGTTAGTTGGGTAGGGGAGACGTAGTCAGAATCCCCCAACCTTCCTGATGTATCCTCGTTCTCTATGTCAGGGGACCCCTAGCAGAAGGAAGCAGGAAAGAGAGGAGGACAGAGAGAGCTAATTCATTAATGATCTTTACCTAATCCCCCCCTTTCCCGCTCACTCTGCCTGAAGGCATTCAAGTAATACATCCCTCCCCCATTCCCACCACACCCCTCCCCTCTAACACACACAGACATTCACTCACTCACACTCTGGCTCACACATAAACACGAGAGCCCGTCTGAACATGTCCAGTGAGAGAGGATGAATCACTCTGAAGACCTTTTTTTAGTATGTTTTTTTTTTTGCGCGTGTTTGGGTGTTGTATGTTCTGTTTAAGGCCTGTTTTGTGAATGCTGGCTGAGAGCTAAAATTGTGATTATAGACAGACTAGGTGTGGCGAGACAGGGCTTTGTCTACAGCATTAGACCCAGGCTAGCAAGAAGGGGTTTGGTCTATTAGGGGCCGCTGCCGGAGTGAAGCTGCATGTATGGACTCGATTTGAAAGAGCTTCTGTGAGTTTTTTCTATGGACCAAAACGGCACCAAAGAGAATAGAAGCACAAGTTCAAGAACCTCTGTGGATTCCCCACAGCCCTGTGCTGCAGTGCAAACTAGTAACTCAATGCGGAATCTCTATGGCAAATATCTGAGGAAATGTAGCAGCGAACATTCAAGTTTTTGTTACTGTTACTTGAGGACCTGTTAACTTGGCGTCTACAAACTCTCCTGATGATTGGATATAATCTTTTAAAAGACTACTTGAGGACATATACTTTCAATGAATGACCATTTGGAATATGGGACTTTTAATCTCTGATTTGGTCTGTCTGGAAAGGATCTGGCACTTTTATGCCCTGTTTCTGGCGCTTCTGATAAGTATGTCACATCAATTCTGTTTCTCCATGACTTTATCCTATGCCTGAGCAGGGTATGTTTTATCACTTAAGGGTGTATGTTTTAATTTCCCTTTTTCCAGAGTTGGTACTTAGATAACACATTTGAGGGTTTCTTCTCACTTTATTTAGTCTGAAATGAACTATTTCATTTTTACATTTTGTCTTTGTAAATGTCTTGTTCTTTCAATCGTTAGCTTCTCATTCAATTTTAAGACTGACTTGGTGTGTTATTGAACTCGAGGAACAATCGATTAAGTATGTGTTGTCTAGCTGTTTATCTTGTGAACAGCATATACAATAAAGCTCAGTGTCCGTGTAGCTTGTTAATGTGTACATCCTGTTTCATTGCATGTAATGGACAACCTGCCTTCAAGCCACTTGACACATACTGCCCCTTAATCAAATGATTAGTGTTCATTGAACCGTCACCTTTCACCCTTTTCTGACTGGGTGTGAATATAACAGTAAACAGTAGGGATTTCTCAGTTGGATTTTCTCACCACCTCAGTCCTCTGTCCTCCTTTTTTAAGAGTATATAGGGAAGGGGAGGAGGCATGGAATATGAATGGTAATGAAAAATGTGTATTGAATGAAAGGTTCCTTTGCTCGTCAACAACTAAATTAAGTTCACATAGTTGAATCACAAAGTAAATTAGTAAAGTATTAGAAATGTTTTGGTTGTGAAATACAATGAAAATTGGCATATTGTTTTAAAAGGTTTTTAAACTCCGAAATGTTTCTAGTTTTCATCCTCTCTCTAATCAGGATGTAATTCTGACCCAGGGCACCATATCAGTATAATGAAGCAGGTCGATTTTTTGGGGGGGGTCCTACAGGACCCCTGCACATGACTAACCTCAATGAAAGCTGGCTATTGAGGAGTGGAGGGCACTCTTCCACTAGCTTACTAATTAATTGACATCTCCTTGACCCCTCTACAACTTATCATTTCTTTTGTCATGGAGGAGAGAGGATTTTTTATGGATCTAATCCAAATAGAAATCCCCAGTCTACCATTGCTGCCTCTTCTTATTTTCTCTCTTATTCTGCATAACATTCTGTTCCCTTCCTTTTTCTGTTGCAGCTGACAATGTTGAAATGTAAAGATTCTAACCTTTTTCTCTCTTTCACTTTGTTCAGCATTTGCAGGGAAAGTATTGCCGACCAGTTCAGATGTTCTCTTCAGCTCTTCGGCAGTCACTACCACGTCCGCCCCTCCAGATGTCTACCTCCCCGCCAACTTTAAGCTCTCCAACGCTCAACTGGCCTTCTTCCTGCAAGAGACCCGGTCCTCAGGCCAAAGCAATGGTCGCCCCATTAACGGACACCCTCTCCAGCGTTCTGAGAGCTTTGTGGTTTTTCAGACCAAGGAGCTTCCTGCCGTCAACATCACCTTTGGCCCGTTCGCCCAGGACCAAAGCCTGTCCAAGGACCTCCTTCAGCCCTCTAGCCCACTGGACATCCCTGGGTGGCTGACGGTCAACTGGAAGATACGGGCCTTCATCGTCCAGTCAAGGGTGTTCTCCAGCAGCCCTGTGGTTCATGTGCTCTTCTACATAGCCGGTCGTGACTGGGATGACTTCAAGGTCCAGGACAAGCTGCCCTGTGTTAGGCTCCATGCCTTCCGTGATGTTCGTGAGATCAAGACGTCGTGCCGCCTTCGTGGGAACCTGGCCCAGTGCTTGGCCCAGCTGGTGTTGCCCCCCGCCTGGTTCAATGCCAATGTGGCCCCCTTGGGCCGGAGGAAAGGCTCGAGTGATGGCATGGGCATGGAGCTGAGCGGGGAGACCCTGCAGGCTGAGCTGTACTACACCCTCCATGACCCGGACAGCGGAGGGGAGTGTGGCGAGAGCTCAGGCCGCAGAGGAGGATCACGGGGGGAGACGCCCTCGCAGCACCCCCTCCTCCGCATCGGTAGCATCAGCTTGTACCAGTCCAGCCAGGAGCAGCTGGTGGTGGATAAGCAGCTGGATAAAAACATGTTCTTGAGATTGCCAGAGAAGCCACTGAAGCCAGGCGAGACCCTCAACATCTTCCTCTACCTGGTACCAAACTCCACAGTGGAGCAATTCACCCTCAAGTAAGTGGCTGTTTTTATGTAATCTTTCCTGGATTCATCACATCCCCATTCCTTGCCTTTTTCAACAAAAAAAAATGTTTTGCGGTCAGAGGGTCCTTAGAACTTTTCATTCAGTGTAGTTGAGGTGGCATGGAATTACAGAGTGTGTGCATTCATATGGAAATATTGCCAATTCCATACATAAGTGCTGCACGCATCACTAACATAGTTGTTTATTGCCTTCGATTCCAAGGAGTACACTCACAGCAATTATGGCCAACAGATTTTTTTCTTCTTGAAACGAAGTCGCATAAATAATCATAGATTTTGTCCCTCTTATTAGATTCCTTTCATTGAGTCTGGAACATGTTCTTGTAGCAATTACCAAGGTTAAAATAAAAAAAAGATTTAAAGAACTAAATGTATTGAACAGATGTTTTCTATAATCATGAAACTCAAGACATTTTAAAGTATGTGTTTCTTAAAATTTTGTAGGGAGTAAAAACACACTTCTTGTTTGTATATATACCACCTTTATATTGAACATACTCGTTGAGAACTGTTGTACTCCATTTCCCCTCTAAGAGAGAGGCATAGCTACCTCATTTCCTAGCAATATCGATTCAACCAGCACAGTGGAGAAATTCAAGGACTATGTCATGTCAAAACCTTTGGAATCTCTCACGTAAGACTTGGCTCCATGAACATAAGACGAAGAGCATTCAGCAGCCTCCCAGCAGGGCAGGCATAATGGGTATTCATTGACATCTGTTGAAATTAAATTCCTTATGAGCTGACCCACTTCTAGTTGAATTAGAGCTTAGGGGATACGAGCCATGTCTCCTGTACCTAACCCCTTGTTTCTCACTGTTCTTCCTCTCCATCAACATAATGGAAGGGTTAGAGTTCCCAAATGAAATTATTATTTAAATCCATGAAAGCCTTGGAAAATGAACTTTCTTTTTCTACTCCCCTGAAGATGAGGAGGAGGGGCCTGATGTTAAGTGGTATCTGAGGCATGACGCTGAACCGCTTCGTAAACACAGCATCCCTAATCGTAATGGAAACTCTCAGACTTCAATTTAGGAACTTACTGTGAATTAATTAGGCTTCAATAACTCATTAAGGCAAACAGAAACAGGCAGTGCTATGATTTATGCAGGAAGGAAGATTTCATTAGTGTTATCTCCCCAGTTCATCATTAAAGACTCCTACTACGGTACACAACCAACCAAAAGTGTGTGTCTCTGCATTTGCCTGACTGCCAGGGAGGGTATATGTGTGTACAGTGGCTTTGGAAAGTATTCAGACATTTTCTTGTGATACAGAATTAATTAATTTTTACCATCAATCCACACACAATACCCAATAATGACAAAGCGATTTTTAGAAATGTTGAATCATGAAATGTTTGCCAGTTTATTATCCATCTGGTTGGGACAGTCAAGGACATTCAGAGAGTTGATCCGAAGGCACTTGGGGGTTTGTGGTGCTGAAAGTTGAATCTCCTCCTGCCTGCCTCCTGCCTGGATCAAGTTTTCTTCAACAATCACCTGAGTAGGACTAAAGTGGATATAAAAAGTCTACACACCCCTGTTAATATGCCAGGTTCTTGTGATATAAAAGAATGAGACAAAGATCAATCATGTCAGAACTTTTTCCACCTTTAATGTGACCTAGCTTGAACAATTCAATTGAAAAACAAACTGAAATCTTTGAAGGGGAAAAATAAAAAAATAAAAAACTCACAATAACCTGGTTGCGTAAGCGTGCACACCCTTCAACTAATACTTTGTTGAAGCACCTTTTGATTTTATTACAGCACTCAGTCTTTTTGGGTAGGAGTCTATTAGCATGGCACATCTTGACGTGGCAATATTTGCCCACTATTCTTTGCGAAAGTGCTCCAAATCAGTCAGATTGTGAAGACATCTCCTGTGCACAGCCCTCTTCCGATATCCCCACAGATGTTCAAGTGGATTCAGGTCTGGGCTCTGACTGGGCCATTCCAAAACGTTAATCTTCTTCTGGTGAAGTCATGCTTTTGTGGATTTGGATGTGTGCTTTGGGTCGTTATCGTGCTGAAAGGTGAACTTCCTCTTCATCTTCAGCTTTCTAACAGACGCCTGAAGGTTTTGTGCCAAGATTGCCTGGTATTTGGAACTGTTCATAATTCCCTCCACCCTGACTAAGGCTCCGGTTCCAGTTGAAGAAAAATAGCCCCAAAGCCTGATGCTGCTACCACCATGCTTTAATGTGGGTATGGTGTTGTTTGGGCTGATGTGCAGTGTTGTTTTTGCGCCAAACATACATTTTGGAATTATGGCCAAAATGTTCAACCTTTATCAGGCATTAGATATTTTCCCACATGTTTTTGGGGGACTTCATGTTTGTTTTTTCAAACTTCAGCCGGGCTTGGATGTTTTTCTTTGTAAGAAAACATCCGTCTTGCCACCCTACCCCATAGCCCATTCATATGAATAATACAGGAGAGCACACAGCCAGTACTTGTCAGAAATTCCTGCAGTTCCTTTAATGTTTCTGTAGGCCTTTTGGAAGCCTCCCTGACCAGTTTTCTTCTCGTCTTTTCATCAATTTTGGAGGGACGTCCAGTTCTTGGTAATGTCTCTGTTGTGCATTATTTTCTCCACTTGATGATGTCTGTCTTCACTGTGCTCCATGGTATATCTAATGCTTTGGAAATTCTTTTGTACCCTTCTCTTGACTGATATATTTTTCAACAATGAGATCCCTCTGATGCTTAATTCTGAACACAGCCAAATCCCCAGTTATAAGAGGGTGTGCACACTTATGCAACTAGGTTATTGTAATGTTTTTATTTTTCATTTTTCCCCTTCTAAGATTTCAGTTTGTTTTTCAATTGAATTTTTCACATTGTAGGTCACATTAAAAGTGGAAAAAGTCTCATCTTTGTCTCATTCTTTTACATCACAAAAACCTGGCATTTTCACATGGGTGTGTATACTTTTTATATCCACTGTATATTGTCCTACAATCTCTCAGTCCCTGGCACTGAGATGCATCCCCATAGCATGATGCTCCAACCACCATGCTTTATTGTAGGTGTTGTAATAGCCAGGATATGATTGGCACTTTGATTTTGCCTGAGGTATTGCTTGGCATTCAAGGCTAATTAATTGCTTTGGGTCTGATTAGACCACATCTTTTCTCTCATGCTCACTGACTTGGGTGGCTGGTCATATGCCTTTTGCTTAGGACTCTACCATAAAGGCTTGATTCAGTGCTGCAGAGAAGCTTGTCCTTCTCACTTGTCTTCCCACTCACACCCATTGTATGAAGAGGCATCTCTGCAGACCTAGACATCAAGTGCAGAGGTTATGGATGATTACCCAGAGGACCTACTGCGCACCTGGACAACTGCCAAGGCAAGCATGAACTTCCATGTGGAAAAGCATATAATGTAGGGATGCATGCAAGGCCATTCCCATAGGCCTTCTTTCGCTCTTAGTGGGGGATCAGCAACTGACAAACAGTCATTGGATTATAATTTATATGTATAAGAGGAGGAAGTGCAGATATAAACTGATACAACAGCATGATCCTCTCCTGTCCTGTCCCAGTGATTTATCTCCTCCCAGCCATCCAAGCTTGTGTGTCAGAATCCATATGTACCTGGGACAAACCCTTCACTGGCAAAATCCAAACCAGGCTCTTGGCCAACATTGATATGAAAGACATGGTGGAGCTAATCTCCAGCAAGCCACTGGCAGTTAATCCATTACTGGCCATCCACCTCAAACCCAACGTCTCGTCTCTTGATTGTGCTTGAGGTTATTTTATGGCAGCCCTTTGAGCTGCTAGAAATCCAGAACCACTTTACAGTAGCCCTTCTATGTTCACAAAGCGAGTGAGCCAGACACACCGCCTTATCATTTCACAAGTTGTGTCTACTATTTGGCCTGGGTTTTTAGGTTTCCTTGTTTACTAACTTCATCTTTCTTCTTCTGGCTTGATAATACTACGGGCTTTTGCTTGGCATAATTTCCTATAGATGTCCTATACAGGGAAGAAGAGTGTTACCACTTTGTGTCCAGTACTCACATCGCTTATGTACTTTTTAGCTTAATGCAAGATTGAGCAAATCTAACTGTTCTGTGCACCTCCTAAGGGAACACCCTCTCTCCTGGGTTACTACCTTTTGGTAGTGGCAGCTATCATTGGCCTATAATATAGAGGGCCTAAGGTCCCCCTTAACCAGAGGTAAAGCTACTTCTTTTACACTATTCAAGGGCATCGCCTTCTGAGATTTGCAAGGCAGCTTGTTGGGCATCCGTTCATACAGATATTAAGTTCAGCCTACCTGACGTCACTGCACCTTTATGTATTCTGTTGTACATGCTGGAGGCTCCGAGGGTTAGTACATGAGACTATGTGGCTTGGCCTGGCTTTTCGTAATACCGTTCATATTAAAACCGGATAATCTCATTTTCCGGCACAGTGTCCCATCTAAGAACAGCATAACCCAGGCATTTCTTATTCCCATGATACAAACCTTTTCAGCTTATTGTTATGGGAAGAAATCTGTTTCAATCTGTGTGAAAAATTTACTTCTGTGAAAATAGGTGAAACGACCTGAGCCAGCTGACTCAAGTTCTGAATTTAACAGTGCTTGAAGACAGCTATTGAAAGTCTCCAAGATTTAA
This sequence comes from Esox lucius, assembly GCF_011004845.1. Classification (NCBI taxonomy): domain Eukaryota; kingdom Metazoa; phylum Chordata; class Actinopteri; order Esociformes; family Esocidae; genus Esox; species Esox lucius. The sequence goes on from NC_047575.1 coordinate 28,526,131, forward strand.
AGAGTTAATAAAAAAAGTATTTAAATATTAATTGAATTTCAAAGATGCGTACCTCCTCTATACCTCCTTCTCTTCCCATCTGCTTCCATCCATCTCCTTTTCATTTATTCTCGCTTTGAAGGTCTCAGTTGTTATTGAAGTGGATCACATTCAAGGTGGTGAGGGGAAGAGATTTTGTGACTACTGGAAATTCCCTGTTTGTTTCCTGTCGCTCCCACTGAAACAGATGTATTTTTGGCCTTGTATGTTTGAATATGTTCTTATGCGTTTCGTCTTTTGTGTGTGTGTGGTGGGAGGTCTTTAATGCCCAGTTACCATGGAAATAATGAAAATTGAGTGCACGACCACACTAATCTGGCCCAGTTTGTCTATGTAACGCTTGTCATAACCCAGGAAAGCTATTATTAATTGCAGGAATAGTTTGAGGCAACTGTGTTTTTTTTCAGGTTTGAAAAGTCCATAGCCAAGGAGGGAAGGGAACAACATAATTTTGGCCTCCAATTATGATTCATGAATGTATTGTAGCGTAACTCATGCCGTGATACCATGACATTTCAATGAACTGTAAACTGCCTCATGTACACCCTATATATCCTTGGTGACAGTTGAGAGCCGTGTGAGATTGAGGAGAAAGTTTATAGAGTTACATTAAATACATTGAGCCATATTGTTATGCCTGTGCCCTCTAGTGTTTTTGTTGCCACTATCGAGGAACACAGTCACATCCTGACCCGGGCTCCTCTTCCCTGCGGCCCAGTGGCCGGCACCCTGCCATGTGTCCCCATCCTGGGCCCTCTCGCCTTGTTCCCACATCGTTGATTAGAAATGCCAGGGCTGCTCGGTGAAGAGTGAACGCTGATACGATGACTCAGGAGGTGTGTCGTCCTGCCATGGACGACTTGTCAGCCCACATCAAACAACACTGAGTCCCTGCGCTTATCCATGGTCATCTCTGATAAGGGCCAGGCAAAATGTGTTGTCTTGTGGCTTCCTCGTCTTTGTTTTGGTCTTTTTAGCCTCTCTAGACTATGGCTTTTTGGATTATCTCTCTGCTCTTTTTGTTGTGCAATAAAAAGGAAGAGCTACCACACTGTCTCAGTCACTCTCACTTTATGAGACTTACGGTTATTTATGATCCAGAGAATAAGTGTGAAGAAAGACATTTAACGTTCCCCAAGACTCAGGGAAATATCCAATTTGGATAGGCCTTGGATATCTAAACCATACGAACAAGATGTATGTGACATTTTAAATTAACTGGCCTTCACCTGGGGTATATGACACAGGGGTTTTGGTGTGGAGGATGTAGTGTCACTGTTCCCATACAGTTTTGGCATGTGACCATTTGTATAAACATCAACCTGTAAGACGACATTGTATTTATTGTGATAAACAGATCACCAGACCATCTTTTAAAATGGCTATTCTTAATGGAACCATAAAGGGAAAACAACTGTCACGCTTGACTAATGGTATCACGGGTAACTTAAGCACAGCGAGAACAATACAATATACTTAGCCAGTCTATTTGCTCTGAACGGAAAGATAGACATCCCTCTGAAGGGTTTTGCATTACAGAAAATTAGTCTTACAGTATTACTCAGTCAATGTCAATTTCTGTCCCTTTTATTAGATCTGTTCTATTAGATCTAGCAGTGAGTTCCCCCTGGTTATCCCAGGCGTTTCAGGGTTTTGACAAGACCACAATAAGAGTTGTATTTTCCCCTGCAGGCCCTCCCTGTTTACCTGTCCTCTATTTTATCTTGTCACAAAACAGGGAGAAATCAGACTGGCTTTTTTGACATTTCACATTTTACAGGCAAAGGATCCAAAGGAAAGTATCTTCCTGTAGTAATGAACACACCAATGCCCCGGGGAGGGATTCAGATAAGGGATTGCTTGACAGATGGATATTTTCTCGCCACTATATTTGATTGTAATTATGTATCAACCCTGGCAGAGTCTTTTGGACCCAGGCAATATAAACCACAGCTAAGTGTTTCCTAGCTGTGAAAACATACATTTTTTACTATTATTTACGTCACAACTTAAGTGAAAGGAGAGACATTACCTCCTATATTCCAGCACCCAGACGAAATTAATTGCTCTCCAAAAATATTTCTTAATTTTAACAACTGAACAATGCAAAACAGACCTACTTACAAAACAATCCCACATATCAGTCTCAGGCAAAAAGATGCAAATGTCCATCCTCAAGAATGGTTAGGGTCAGGGATTATGATTAGACTGAATTTTAACTCACATCCTTTGAAGTCAAAGTCATTAGCTTAACTTCCCATCCACACAATCCACAACACACTAGCAAACCACTTGGGCGTTTGAATGTAATACCTCACTGCCAGTAGATTCAGAATTTCATGTGATTTAGATGTTTACCCACCTGGAAACATTTCTCATATGGTGGTAAATTTCCTTGAATCCCATGAAAGGTCAATGTAGATATGCTTTCAACAGGGTTGATTTAGATTTCAAAATCAAACAGCAATGGGTATTGGCCTGTGGCAGATAAACTGGTCCGTTTATGTCAGTGATGTTACTACGTTTTGTCATAACAACCCTCCCCCCATTATGTTTTGGGAATTCACAGTTCCCACCTCTCAGATAGTCTCCGGTTTGGGGTGATATATACACTAGCATGAAATATTATGGTCAAAGCGAGTGTGTATTGCGTAGGCTGATGGTGCTAAAGCTAGTCAGAACTGCACTCAGGCTACATATGCTGCGCCGTGCCATGCAGTTCTTTGCCAGCGGGGATTGCATATTGGCAGTGTTTCCATGGCATTATGAGGCATGAAGCGAAATGAATACATAAATAAATGATCTAACACAGAAATGGTAATAGTTGGAGCCATGTAAGAAACGGGGCCAATCAAAAAAGGGAAATAAATGCGGACAAGGGTATTGTGGGCTGGTGACTATTTACAACAGATGGCTGAAGGGAGGGTTTTCAGGAACGTTAATGATTATAAAATGTGTTCGTCATATTTTCCGTTTGTTTTGGGGGCATTATCTGTGGCATATGCCAAGTCGCTGAAATCGGAATTGCTGCATGTTTTCTTTTTTGTTTCCTTGGCTTTTGCTTGATTTCTGCCTTCTTTATGGGGAGGTGATTTTCACACGACAGCTTTTCTTATCACTGGATGTGCAGTCCAAGTCCTTGGGTGGTGAAACGGCTAACATTGAATCAACAGTCCATTGTGTTATTAGTGTCAAAAATGAAAATACAGTGGCAGTAATATAATGCTTGTAAATAATAGACATGGTTGGTACAGCATCTGGTTGCAATGTCATACGATGTGTGATATTTCTAGAGAGAAAAATAACCACCGGTCTTGGCCCGCCTTATGACGAGGCTGAGAAAATCACTTTACTTTGGTGTCTCCTTGAAAGGACTTTTGTCACTGAAAAGTGTTTCGCGCAAGAATTTGGACACCCAATAGAGGTAGAGCAGTTTGAACCTCAGCATTTTCAAATGGAGAACTTTAAATGAAGCAAAAGGATGGGGGAGAAGAGGTGCAAAGTAATTGGAGCACATTACCGTAATTACCTTGACACTGACTCACTGTCCTGCAGTCCAGGGGCTTTTCCCAGTCAAAGCCTTTCAGTCTCCTTCCACCACCACAGCGCACACTTCCCTGGGGGCCTTGCCTGGGGCTGAGAGATAAGGAAGGGCCCATTTACATGCACACCGGCATAAGTTAGTCTCTCTAGAAGTGTGTGGCTGAGCTGGGCACATGCGTAGGCGCGTTATATTGTGTGGCCCACAGACGCCATGGCCCAGGCAGAGACATAAAATAAAAACTTTTTTTCACACATGGACGGACTCCAAACACACGGATCTCACACACCCGCACCCACGCACACTACAAAGAGACTTGCTAGTGAACACAGAATGATTCCAAGTGAACAGAGACTACAAATAGTCACAGAGGCACGAGGAGAGATAAGAGCATGAGCATGCAGGCATTGACTACAAGCAAACAGAGACTACACACCTACACCTGCTGAGCTACTAGCGTGCTCCTCGCACCAGGACAGCAAAAGGGAGGTTGGATCAAAGGGGTCACAGGATGAAGCCAGCCTCCCTCTGTGCCACATGGGGGTGTTGGCATCTGGCGTAGTGTACCACTCATAGTGAATAGGGTGCCATTTGGGATGGAGCCATCATTTACCTAGTACATGTACCCTGTATGCAGGTGTGTAGCAGTTGTGGTTTATGTGCTCTGTATTTAGTCAGCATGTAAAGTATAACGTTTGGACTGTGTGGGCCTAACCGTCAGAACAATAAGGCAGTGCCTTCGCCGGAACAGATTATATACCCCTTTCAAATAATATGCAGTTAGCTCTACCTACCAGGAAATACAACAGTCTGTGTTGCAGTATCAGAACTACACAGTCAAGAATTCTCTTAACTGAAGTAAAAATGATTATTATGAAGCCAACACATCCATTAAATTTCAATGAATGTAGTTTTCAGTAGCTCAGCTTGGAAAGTACATTATATAAACCAACAGCTATTATAAAGCACTTTAATGTTTGGGATCCCCTTCAACACTTATAGAATAAGCACGCAGTAGAATCCATTCCATTCCGAGCTTTACTGGTGCAGAACTCAATGACACACTGTGTAACGGCTCAATGGTCCCTTTTTTTAAAACAAAAAACAAACATTGCCCCTAAATTAAACAGCACCACACAAACTATTAGCTCCCCTCTCTCATTCAAAAACCAGGCTAACTCTTGAACATTATAATGCAGTGTCACAACAGCCTTCGAGGGGCAGAACAAGGCACCAAGTTGATTCTTTCCAGAATGTACAAGAAAATCCCTTACTCCTAATTTATGTAAGTCATGTTCATTATCATTTTTGCACACTTCCTACTTGGTTTTTATATTCAGACAAATGTTTAATTTACTCAGACACCCGCAATCCATTCAAAACTTCCTGTGACCCAAATTAATCAGTTAAGAAACACTAACAGATGCTCTTAGTAGATGCAGACACAACAGTAGATGCAGTAATTTTCATATGAAGTTCAATACATATAAAACCAACTTAGCCAAAGTTAACTGAGTTAGTCAGTTCTTTTACTAAGAAATATGTATGTTCAACTTTAGAAGATTTGCAACAAACTGCAATAGAGATGCATGATTCACTTGGCTTTTTCTATCCACATAAAAACCATGATACTGTGAAATATGAGTTGCCCTGCATACAGCTATCTAGCTGCCGTAAACTTCAATCATTTAATATTATTCACACAGTTTGAGCATTAGCTGAGCAGTTGCCATCTTCCATGTCTGCCAGTAAGATGGATGTTACCTTTACAAAAACGTATTTTCACCAGAATGGCAGCATGAATAGACAATATAAAACTGAATCCACATCTGAGACTGCAACTCACCCTCTCAGTCTATACAGCCATGCATTTAATTTCCATAATTTGCTATCCATCCCTCCCAAGCCAGGACACTCTTCACCCTCTTTACTCTTTACTTCGTTTTAGCATAATCAAATCCATCAGACAAAGATTGCTGGCTATTGGCTGATGCAAAACCTCACCACACATATCACACCATTTTCTATGTGGTGACGTTAGCCAAATGTGCCCACATTTTGAATACTCTGTGCATAATGTAGATAGTGATTAGCTTGATGTGACCCACTGCATGTCGATTTCCTAAATGGTGACAGTGTGTGAACTGTTTTGATTACTCGATTACCCTCTATTGACTGGTGACAGGGTTAGCTGGCAAATCTAGAAAGCTGAATACCTAGTATCTATCGTGAAAATGTGAGCACTGTTTGAACCTGGAAAAGGAAAATAAAGATTTGTGATATGACAAACTACAGGTTTCCTAAGTGCAGTTGTATACCATTGCATATTCAGCTAAACAGAATGTGAGGGTACTTCCACGGTTCCTGAAAACTGTGTGTGTACGTGTGTGTGCACACCTGTGTGTGTGTGTGTGCATGCACGCATGTGTGTATGTGTGTGTCCGTGGGCAGGGGGGTGTTCCAATTTTACCCGGCTCATCAACAACAAGCATTTGTGGTTTCTATCTATTCTTTGGGCCTCGCAACCTGAATTGGCCTTTTCATCCACTCTAGCTATTTCACTGTTGATATTTTCCTCCTCCTGCACTCGGATGCCGCTGCACTCCAACCCCATGGCAGACTAGTGTAAAGCCCCCACGATAGCTCTGACCATCAAGTGTGAAACACGTTTCTCAGTGTTTTTCCAAAGGGCCTTCTGTGGACGTTCCCTTGGCCTCCCTTGGTGCGAGGTCATTACACGAGTCTGATTTAAATTAGAATACATTTGGGAAGCCGGAGCCCCTTATTATTGATGCCTCCCAGCTAACTGGGGCAGGGTTGTTATGGCTGTTTCCGTTGCCCTCCCATCCTCTCTAATGGCTATTTAGCAGCAGCCTCTTAGCTATGTGGGGGAGCCATGACCCCCTTACCGTTTTATTAAAGTTATTAAAGCCCAATAGACAAACAGGAGACCCAGGGCAAAAACAGCCCTGAAATAGCTGATTGGACTCTCTCCCTTCTTTCCCAGAATCAAAAATCGGTCTGTGTGGAGGGAAATGTATATAAAAAAAATGTTAGTTTTTCAGTCAGAAGATACATTCTTTCGAAGGCATTGACATCTGTACACAGAAGTTCAGCATGGGGAGATCCCCACACGACACACATTGTGCTGAGTCTCCTGCAATCCTAAAACTCCCATTTGTTGTGACAGCAGTAATTTAAAATCATATCGAATTGTATTTGTCATGAACATAGACAATTTACGGGAGGTATAAAAGTGGCAGTAATATGTTTACTTGCTAGCTCCCTTTAACATTGTAGCACAATATCAATATGAACTAAAACGGCAAAAGATGTTCACGCGACTGCCATTGGCACCATTGAATTGCTTTGTTACTTTCTTTTTGGATCACGTTTGTCATCCATATCTTTGAACATCAGCCGGTAGCTTAATCCGATGGTCTGCGCTTTCAATTGAACATTTATCTGTGGTTTAAGGTCGGGAAATGTGTTCTTTTATTGTGTGCAATAGTCACTGCTTCGTTTAACTTTTGAGAGGAGCAAGCTGATGTTCTCTTCAGCTAGCCTGTGCCACGACATTTGCACACTCTAGTTGGTATTATTTACAGCAATGTTATCTTCAATGATCTTCTGCTCAAGCTTAGCTCATGGCATAACAATTGACTGGAATAAGATAGGGTTATAATATCTCCATTCTCTTATATCTTATTGAGGCAGACTAGATATTTGATTGATAAAATAGCAACATCTAGTTACGACTCGAACTAGAGGGAGGGGAAGGGGCACTTTTATTTTCTGTTTAGTGTTTTTGAATTGCGTAAGCGAGCCGGCCGAGAAGATCGACAGACAGACCGACCGACAATTGTTTAATAGTGTAGTGGATAGACACGCAGTCTGCCAGACAGAGGTTTGGGTATCAAATCCAGCCAGGGACAAAACACATTAAGATTAGTAGAGGATAAACTAAAACTTCACTTGTTACAAACAGCAATAGCTATAGTACGCCAAAAGTAAAACAGTCTATGGTTGTTACAATGGACAAACTGCAACCACATGGGTATCATCATGAAATCGCGTGAAGTGTAGGACTCTGTCTTGACCCACGCTACTCTCTCAGGCAGGAAGAGCGGTTTAGAGTGAGGGCAACGAAACATACTGTAAGTTATTTCTGTCACCCAACCAATACGCTTCACAGAACTTTGTGAAGAAAGAAGTTAACTCTGCGAAAAACGAACAAAAAATATTTATAAATAGTATAGATATTTTTCCCAGCACCGATTTTCTTTGAGTTGTATACAGAAAATGAGGATGCTACATCACTCTATGCTACTGCGTGGTGGTCAAAGCAGCAGTGTCTACACACAATGTGAGTTCACCGCCAACCTTTTTGCCGGACCGAGTGCAGTTTATGGTTAAATTGCGATGGACAAACTGCAATCGACATGCCTGACATCATAAATCGCTTGAATTGTTGGACTATGTGCCTTGAAACTCTGTTCTCACACTCAGGAAGAGCAGGTTAGAGTGAGGGCAATGAAACATACTGCTCTCTCCCAACTAACGCGCTTGATTGAATTTTGTGAAGAAATATGTTGATTGACAAAACAAGCTGTATTCATATTTTTTCCACCACCGATGTTCTTAGAGTTGTATAAGGACTAACAGTTAGTCTTCTTGTTCCTGGTCCTCTGTCCAGAAACAAGAAGTGTTTTCATAGGACAAGTGAATGTACACTGCTCACAAAAAATAAGGGAACAAGTAATCATTATAAAAAGGTTTCCTGTGTCTCCCTGGATAGTCTCGAGAGCAGGGAAAAGATACCAGGAGACGGGTTGTTACACGAGGAGAGCTGGACAGGGCCTTAGAAGGGCACCAACCCAGCAGCACTGGTATCTGCTCCTTTGTGCGAGTAGGAACAGGAGGAGCACTGCCAGAGCCCTACAAAATGACCTCCAGCGGGCTACCGGTGTGCATGCTTCTGACCAAACTGTCAGAAACAGACTCCATGAGAGTGGCTTGAGGGCCCGATGTCCTCTAGTGGTACCTAGGCTCACAGCCCAGCACCATGCAGCTCGATTGACATTCACCAGAGAACACCAGAATCGGCAGGTCCGCCACAGGTGCCCCCTTCTCTTCACAGATGAGAGCAAGTTCACACTGAGTGCATGTGACAGATGTGAAAGAGTCTGGAGATGCCGTGGTGAAAATTATGCTGACTGCAACATCATCCAGCATGACCGGTTTGGTGGTGGGTCAGTGATGGTCTGGGGAGGCATATCCTTGGAGGATCGCACAGGCCGCATTCTGGTCAACACTGCCCGCTCGGGAGGGCTCAGCGAGAACCAGGAATAAGTATTTATTATTTGTGTGATTCAATGTTCAAATGGCAATTTATTTAGTTTTAGGCTCTGTTAGGCATGTAACCTACAGTGTCACTCACCGGTGATCACAATGATCTCTGAAACATTCTTCCATGCATGAATTTCTAGGCTTATATCTCTGTATGATGTCAAAGACGCATCATAAATAATGGGCAAACCGGACACCGCAATAGCAAGTTTCTTGTCCATGTTTTAAGCTAGTGAGCGAATTTTAAGCTAGCGAGTAGAATAGAGAAGGGACTTCAAAATAATATTCCAAAAGTTCCTGGATGGTCTACTATTTCCGGTGTGTTTTCAGAGTATGCATCCGTCCATTTTTTGGGGGGTAATGTTGACCACAACCCCTTGTGCAGTAAAAGAGGAGGGGTTTCCACGATTCTCTCGTTTTTTCACCCAACGAAAAAGTCTGTTGTGGTCACCTATATTGATAGTTATTGCATCAATGTCATTCACATATGAAAGAAAAACAGTGTGCCATGAAATTAAAAGCTTTGGCAGTGGGAAGTTCGACTTCAGTCTCACTAGCATGGGCTCAATTCTTATGACTTTTCCAATTAGTAAGATATTAGTATTACTGGCTTATAAGCTTTTAAAACGGCCAGTGGCAATAGCCATACATAGATGTTATTTGTTGTTGAAGTAAACTTCATAAGAAACATTAGTCAGTTTAACACAATGCTTAATGGTGTCACGATAATATTTAAACTTGGCATGATGTTGAAGCGTGACAAAATGATCTCATGTTGAGACAAAATTCTAAGACAACTTAGTATGTCCCATTCAGTCTCAATACTGGCATACTAGCTTACTATATACTAAACAGTGCGTACTTCATCACCTGTGACATACGTACTTGCAGTATGTACAGTGGGGAGAACAAGTATGTGTTCTCCCTCGGTCTGGGGCTCCATGCAAGATCTCACCTCGTGGGGCATCAATGATCATGAGGAAGGTGAGGGATCAGCCCAGAATTACACGGCAGGACCTGGTCAATGACCTGAAGAGAGCTGGGACCACAGTCTCAAAGAAAACCATTAGTAACACACTACGCCCTCATGGATTAAAATCCGGCAGCCCATGCAAGGTCCCCATGCTCAAGCCAGTGCATGTCCAGGCCCATCTGAAGTTTGCCAATGACCATCTGGATGATCCAGAGAAGGAATGGGAGAAGTTCATGTGGTCTGATGAGACAAAAATAGAGCTTTTTGGTATAAACTCCACTCGCCACGTTTGGAGGAAGAAGAAGGATGAGTACAACCCCAAGAACACCGTCCCAACCATGAAGCATGGAGGTGGAAACATCATTCTTTGGGGATGCTTTTCTGCAAAGGGGACAGCACGACTGCACCGTATTGAGGGGAGGATGGATGGGGCCATGTATCGTGAGATCTTGGCCAACAACCTCCTTCCCTCAGTAAGAGCATTGAAGATGGGTCGTGGCTGGGTCTTCCAGCATGACAACGACCCGAAACACACAGCCAGGGCAACTAAGTAGTGGCTCTGTAAGAAGCATCTCAAGGTCCTGGAGTGGCCTAGCCAGTCCCCAGACCTGAACCCAATAGAAAATCTTTGGAGAGAGCTGAAAGTCCGTATTGCCCAGCGACAGCCCCGAAACCTGAAGGATCTGGAAAAGGTCTGTATGGAGGAGTGGGCCAAAATCCCTGCTGCAGTGTGTGCAAACCTGGTCAAGAACTACAGGAAACATATGATCTCTGTAATTGCAAACAAAGGTTTCTGTGCCAAATATTAAGTTCTGCTTTTCTGATGTATCAAATACTTATGTCATGCAATAAAATGCTAATTAATTACTTAAAAATCATACAATGTGATTTTATGGATTTTTGTTTTAGATTCCGTCACTCACAGTTGAAGAGTACCTATGATAAAAATGACAGACTTCAGGAAAACCTGCAAAATCGGCAGTGTATCAAATACTTGTTCTCCCCACTGTAGTATGCAATTTCAGATTCAGCCTTGAACATTTCTCAACTCTCAACAGTCGCTGCCGCTGGGAGATTTTATCTCAGATCGTAGCTTCACCCACTGTTGCTGAGGTTTGCTGGCTCTCTTTAGACATGAATGGGAGCGTTTCTCTTTGTAGCACCAGCGAGTGGGCAGTGTGTTCGTTGGGTTATGCCCAGAGTCTTCAGTAACTATTTAGACATCTCTGTGTGCTCTGCCTTCCCACAGAAACATAAAAATATATTTCAATAGCTTAATTGACATTCACCAACATAGGTAAAGTTACCGTTGTCTGGTCCACTTATGCCGCAGTTATAGGTTGACACAGATGTGTCAAAAATGCTTGTTCTGGGGCTTAATAAAGTATCCCTTGCTTCTAACAGAAATTAAGAGAGAAAAATGATGAGGAAAATATGAAATTAATGTATACCTGATGAATCAATAGAAAGTGTTCAGCACTTGTGTTCATGATATAGCCTACATGGGACAGAAGCGTGGACTGAATGTGTTCCTGTAGTTACATTGAATGTGGGTGAGTGAGACCCATGAAGAGCATTTGTAGTTGTGTTGGTCAATTGTTAGTGTTCACGGATGAGCTGAGTGTGTTTTTTTACATGTGAGTGTGCAAAAGACTCTAAGGTGCAGAGCACTGCTACATGGTAGCACTGTGAACAAGCGGGAATGGAATCGAAGAGGATAGTCTCAATAGTGTATTAGAAAATGTTTGTGGGGTCGTCGGAGACAATTCTTCAGTGCCTTTGGGGACTGGGACGATGACAGGTGGAGACAACCTACTGGTAAAGGGAAAGGCTGGATATGACCGTAAACCCTCCCACTAGTTCATCTATGTAGGCTCTGAGGACTTGACTTTCTGTCTGGGCCAGCTGCGTTGTGTTAACCTGCTTGGAAGTCCTACTCATGTTGTGCACAAAAACCCACAGTCCACTTTAGCACAAGGGGCTCTCGTAAAAGGCTCAGTGTTGTTTTCCTCAAACGCCAAGAAGATATTTAGGGAGAGTGCAGATGTCCATTACAAGGCTGGTTATTTCTTTATAATCAGTTAAAGTCCCTGCCTCATTCCTCTCATGTCTCTCATGTCTGACTTAATCAAAGTTGTGACTAATTTGTACTTATGCTACTGATCTTTTGCCTCTTTGATTGGTTTGCGAAGGTCATGGTTATATGCAGTGGTGTGTACTTCCAGTTTTGTGAGGATGCTGCTACAGTATTAATCCACAGTTTCTGATTAGGACATGTTTTAATAGTCTATGTGGACAACATCCTTCATGCATCTCTTGATATAACGGTAAAAGGTTATGCTTTTACCGTTATATGCTACATATTTTCTCGCCAAAGGCCTCTAAACATTCCCCAGTGCGCCTGGTTCAAAACCTTTCTGTCGCATAGATTTGACTGCTCAGACCAGTGATCTACAGTCCTCACCACTGGGACTTCCTGCTTCTGCTTTTAGGCATGGATGAGCAGAACGAAGGCATGTTTTTGTTTCTTGAAAAAAATATGCAGCACAATATTTCTGGGAAGGTACTTTTGATGATCTAAGGCATTTCAGAAAGTAATTATACCAATATCAAGGGTTTTGATATTGGCAAACAGCTTTTGGTTAGCCTGTGTGAGAGTAGTGGAGCCTGGTGTATGGCAAAACAGCTCCTGGTTACCCTGTGTGGGGGTAGGGGAGCTCAGTGTGTGGCAGACAGCTCCTGGTTAACCTGTGTGGGGGTAGGGGAGCTCAGTGTGTGGCAGACAGCTTCTGGTTAGCCTGTGTGGGGGTAGGGGAGCTCAGTGTATGGCAAACAGCTCCTGGTTAACCTGTGTGGGGGTAGGGGAGCTCAGTGTATGGCAAACAGCTCCTGGTTAACCTGTGTGGGGGTAGGGGAGCTCAGTGTATGGCAGACAGACAATTGGAACAGACAGCCATGTTCCAGCAGATGTCCCCAGACCTTAGGCTCAGCGTTATTGTGCTGAGCAGTCCCTCAGGGTGTCATATTATGTGGTGTTGAAGACTTGGATAAGAGGGCCAGGTGCTCTGGGAGTTAGTGGAGGTATGTGGAGGAATGCACCGGGGAGTATAAATGTGGGATTTTCCCAATGTACTGCCACTCATTTCTTTCAGCTGCTTGGTATTTGGCCAAAAACATTTGGGTAATATGGTCCAAGCACAAAGTGAAACATAACTCCATCAGACTATGTGGTCTTAATTGTCTTGACTTCATGCTGATGTTTTTTTCCCCTTAATGTCTATGGCTTCGACATGCTATTGTTAGATTTTGTTGCCTTAGATGATGTGTGCCTGGAGCATTGTGTCACATTACCTTTTATACCTGGCAAATAATAGTCTGGTTGAGTCCTGAATAGGAAAAAATGCTTAGCATCCTATGCCTCCCTGGCTAAATCAGAGCAGGCTCAGGGTTTTGTCCTTAGTACCCTCTGCCCTATCTCATGTAGGGAGAGAGAGAGGCAAGTGAGATTGAGAGAGCATTATGCTGCTTTTATAAAAGCCCAGTCACACAAAAGAATCTTTGTTCCATTTGAACAAACTTGCTCTAAAAACCGCAGGCCCTGAGTGTGTGAAAGGAAAATGTTGCCTCATCAGCCACGATGCCTCGTAATCTGGTCTGAGCCTTTGATGGAACATAGATTGCAAATTGTCGCTGCAACAATAATAAGTTAGAGCCTTCTCTAGCTCAGCGGTCTGGGTTTTCCATGCCATTTCCTTTGTTTTGGGGGGGTCATTGTCACCTCTGTCAATGTTGGCATGGCCTGTGCACAAACACACGATCAAAAGAGTCATAAAACACTGTGTGTGTGTGTGTGTGTGTGAGTGTGTGTACAGCCTCTATTGATATGCAGAAGTAATTCCACAGCCCTCGTCTAATGCGCCAGGCCTTGAATGATTTCTCTGAGTTTCACTACCCCACATGGTTTTATTAGCTATGGCACACGTTTTACGTTATACAGTTTGATGAACAGTGATCATTATCATTGTCAGGGTCAGTTACAATTACAATCAGCCTCTGCATGGTTTAGCCACTCCCATTTTTAAAACCATTTTCCGTTGTTTTTGAGGATGAAGTTGGCATGATGCCAACTTTTTGCGTAGATGTTTGTTACTTAGATCCAATGTTGGCTTCTAAACCCAGAATCTGGCATATTTAGATTTTATTGTAGATAGAAGACGACAGCTGAGGTCGTCAGATTGTGCTGATTTTGATTGGCCAACAACTATGCATATTCACTCTGGGCATGTAATCGCTACAGGGACTGACTAACCAATATGCAGTTAGCTATATCCCTCTAAGATTTAGCTCTCCTCCTCCAACTCCAAGAGTCGAGAGCCGTAAAGGGCTCTCAGCTTTTAACTCAAGGCACAGTCATTTGGATCATTTGGCAAGCAAGGTAATTAGAGTGGCGGGGGTGAGAAGAAAGAAAAGGGAAAACGAACGAACGGGGAAAAGAGAGGAGGGGGGGTGTAAGGAAGGGATTGGATGGAGGGAGCAGAAGCAGAGCGATTCAACAACAGCTTGGGGAAAATACATTTTGGCGAGGTTGCCATGAGGACAGGTTGAAGTGTATTAAACAGAGGCATGTTTTCAGCTGGAGGTGAGGTGGAGGTCATGGGGAGTAATGGCAACTTGCCTCTTCCTATGACGTGGGTTAATGTCCCTAACCCCACCAGGTCTTTTTCAGGAAGAGCAATGCTGTGCTACTAGTCCTTTATTTCCTTTTCATCTTTTTCTCTATATCTGTTTTTAGTGAAGAAGTGCGAGCTAAATACCACGTAACTTTGAAGGGCGGCTTCATCTTAGGACTAGTTTTCAAGATGTCTTCACAAACTGTACATCCTCTTTTTATACGCTAAATGACCTGGCTATGTCTAGGAAGAGCAAAACGATTATCAACTAATGATTCTCATTTTTATTTCTCAAACTGGTGGCATGTTTTATACTTTGCATTTACTAGTTTCAAAACCCCCAGTCCTATCTCATGGCCCATCCCCATTCCTCCCAGTGAAGAGAGGGCCACCAGGTGGCCTATTTCTGGTACTGCACTTCTGCACCCATAGTAGAACAAGGAGCATGCAAGGCTGGGTTGCATTGCAGTTAAGGAGGAGGTTAGCCCCAGTGAGAGGACATTAGTACTGTGTCTTCTCCATTTACTGTCCTTAAGGAAGACGGCTCACCATTCCTTTATAGGCTCCAGTCACTAAAGCCAATGAACCCAACATAATGTGGTATCAGGGCATCGGTTGCGACAGGACAGGTTAGTGAGTTGAATGACCTATTCATACAGAGCCCATGAAAAGCCTCTGGCAACATGTAGTCAAAGTTAAATCAAACAGCTACGTGTTGTATATTATCCTTTTAAGAGGATAGGTGCAAAGCGAGGGGAATAAAGGTGTGTGTGGGGGGGTGACAGAGAATCACGTGAACAGAATGAGACATGGTGGGTGAAAGGCTGGGCTTCCTTTTGGACAACAGACGTGGCCCACTGACAGCAGCAACAACCGCATGAGGCCATCACCGTTAAGAAGCAGAGGTTCTTGTTGAGACGCCTAATGAAGGCCGGAACCCCCCTGTGATTGTCTTGTGTAATCACTCTGTCAGGTGGTAGGAGTTGTTCATATTCTTTCATGATCATTTTCATACTTTCTAAAAAAAAAAAAATATGCTAAGCCAAATCAAGGAATTATGCTTTTGGTCCTCTTGTTTTTCTTACTTTGTCAGTTAGTTCCAGGTTGCCTACATTTTCTCTGACATTCAGTGATATTTTCTTGATCTTTAGAAGGGCCTGACATGACATTTATCTCTCCATCAAATTACTATATGGCGTCATTGTTGCTTTTCAGTCTCTGAAATGGGGAGAGGAAAGGCTTTCTGAACCGCATAGCAATAATATGATTCTCCCCATCACTTAATCTCACACTGCTTTCCAGTGTAATTGTGAAGGTCCCCCGCCCTGGAAATCATCTTCACCTTCTCTAGTGTATCAGTATGCAAATTCCTCAGCTAGTATCCAATCACAATGTGACAACTTGCTCTTGTCCTTGCAGCATTTATTTAGGCACAAATGCCTTTATTCACGTTCTATCACTCTCTCTCTCTTTCTACACAGTATTTTGGTATTACTTTCCAGACAAGTGTTTCTCCTTTGTGGGATGGATGGTTTGTCATTCCACCCAACGCCTAGTAACCTTTGTTTGACTAGTGGTGGATTTATCTGCAGTGCAAACTATAGGACTCTGGAACTTTTCTTTATTTTCTTTTGTCCTTTATTATTATTATTTTTTATTAAGTAACGCTGGGTAAAAATATAAATATATGTATGCATAGTGATATGAACTCTGAAAAGGTCAGCAACTTGGTTTCAGAGAGGCCCTGATTTTCTTGTTCTCCGCATCTGTTGGCAGCACTGAGTTCCACTCGCCTTATCAAATAAATTGGAGAGCAGCATTTTATTTCCGATTGCCTGCACAGAAAGGTTCTGGCTCACCCGAGGGTCTTCTGCTTATGGCTCTGGCTGATGGGAAAACTACTTAGAATAATTGTTTTCCAGGAGGACGGATTCCCAGCTACCGTCATTGCTGCCTTTTCTTTGCTGTGTGTATATCTGTAAAGGTGTGTGGGTTTGTGTGCTTTTGTGTGTGTGTGTGTGTGTGTGTCTGCGCGCATGTGCGCATCTTCAACAGTCCCATGAGTGCACAGAAAAGGGAGTCTCCACTTCGGGGAGAAGACGTCAGTATCCCCATCCACTTAAAGACAGGAAGTGTCCTCACCCCACACCTCCCTCCTCCAAAGCAAACGGCTTTCCAGCAGCTTCTGTTTTTGTGCCTGTAATTGCGTTTCTTTGTAAGTAGTCAGGAGTCATATTTGAAACAGGCGTTGAAACTCTTGATGTGATTGGAAAAAAGCATCTCTCCTCTGCATCCACTTTCTCCTGGTCTGTTTGCTCTATGGAAGCTAACTCAGACTTGAAACCTAGATGTGTTAAAAAAAAAGAGGCCAAGTGCAGAGCTGATCAAACTATCAAGACTGTCAACTGTTATCCCTTCAAAAAATCCGGATAACTTTCAGGAATGCATAAATATAATTTGAAAGGCCCTTTTCTGCGTTGTCAAAACTGTATTTTCCCCCATTCGTCTCCTTTCGCCCTCATCCCGTAGAACACGTCTGTCGCCTGGAATATACATTACGCACGCTCAAATGAAGCCCTGTTACATCTAGAGTTATACACCTCCACCCGGCATCTTCCGCTCAACAAAAAAACTCTGTAAAGCTATTCTCTGTGCCTTTCTCTTCAGATGATTTGTCAGATTACAGTAAATCCTGACTGTCGGGTCATCCTGTTCTGTCCACGTCTCTTATCATCTTTCGTCTTAGTGAGAGTGCAGAAGACGCTGATAATTCTGGGCTCGTGGCGGCTGGCCCTTCACATGGCTTGGGCTGGCCACTCGGTTTACTGTCAAACGAGCATCGGCAGTGTGACGAGTGCCTTAGATCTTTTTACGGCGCCGGGCGTCTCTTTGCAATGCGAGCGTCTTTCCTGATGGCTGCTCCGCTGCCAATTATGGCAGAATGTCCAAATGGCTATGGAGTCAGTCTGACGAAGTTGACCGTGATGCTGACGCGTTTTGACGTTCCTCTCATATTCTTACGATAATAAGCAGCGGGCATGTACGTCTGCCCCAAGGCAATCCAAAACGAAGCTATGTCACTGTCTGTGTCTTTCTTCCTTTATAGTCAAAGGTGAGCCTGGTGAGCCTTTTGATGTAATGTACAGGTATGAGGGATAAAAGTTAGGATTATGGTCATGTTCATAACTATATAGTATTATATGTGAAACAGCGTGATCTGGCATACACAATATCTGAGATCACAATACTACAATTGAACCAATAACTACCTGTAGGCACAGTGGACCTCTGTTGAATGGTGGCTTTGTGTGAAAGGGTATTTAATACTCCCCTGTGCTATTGTCTACAGCAGTCGCTTGCAGCTCACCTTGTAAGCGTAATCTGTTAGTGTTGTGACAGCTTTGAAATAATAGCTTTGTCAGTGTATTCATGGAGGCCGCTGGTAAACAGCTAATGGTGGTGTTTTTGCCTCACATTAGCTGACTGCTACTTTGGGGGTGCAAAGTCCCGGAAACAAAATAGAGTTTCACAAGTTTGTTTAAACATACTATACATGCAAAAGCTTTGTCACGCACAGCCAATTGCGTGACTGAATCACATCACACAAGATATAAAACCAGGATTGCTTTAAGCACAGCAACAAGGAAAAGCGTACATTTATAGCTAAATAATATATTGTCATGAATGGCAATTTGTTGTGACTGCAGAGCTCCCAAGTTGAGAAGTTGTCTGTAAAGTGGCCCCTAAAAGAAACTAATGGAGCTTCAGTCTACAGATGAGTGGAAAAAGGCTTCGCTGGCCATATTTAGTTGTGGGAGATGCCTTGTTTTTGTAGTAATGCAAAAGGGAGTGCAGCTTATGCCTTTGAGACATTCGAGTGCTGACATTTTAGTTCCTAGTTATTTTTTTGCCTGTGCTTTTGCGGATCTTGGTCTACCAATGTAGGGACAGAACCTATCCATTAGAGTATGGGCCACCCTACAGCGGCACTGCACTTCATATATGACCTCTTATCGCTGTCACTTTGGTCAAATGTTTGTTTTTGGCACTTCCCAGTGCAACATACTCTCACTAGCAACTGCCAAAAAAACCCGGTTCAATCTGTGAGTGGTTGGCATTCTGTAAACAACGGGTTTGTTGAAGGCTTGATAATTTCACTCATGGGAATTGCGGTAACAGTTAAGCAGAGCACAGGGAGTTGTCTGGAAGAGCCTGGAAACTCAAATGAGAGTGAAGGAAAGGGCAGATGTAGCTGGATGGTCGGCACACATGAATCTCAAGCACAGTCAACTGTTGCTGTTAACGGAACCAGGTTATTTGCTCAATTAACATGTAGATGTGGTACACTATCGCGATTATAATCATCTATTACTCATTCATTGAAATTACTTGAAACCACATTGACAAGCAAGTCTTGTAGTTGAGGCATCCTTATAAGATCCTATGGAATATGGTCCTGTGGAAGGCAGTGAAAATTGTCTCAGTGCCGTCCAGGTTGGATGAGTAGAATGTCAGACGGGCCTGGCTTGTCTCAGTGCACCCTAATTAGGTCTTGTGGTAGGTTAGTCGACTGCAAGCTCAAACGCGGTTGTTGGCCTTGGATATTGTTTGTCCCTAAGCATGCATATGCCAGCGAATACCACCAGGTTGAGCTAGCGAAGAAGTAGAACGACTTGGTGAGGTATGCATCAGAGGACATGTCTTGATCTTTGACTCTTTGAACTGAGTTCCATCTTGTGTAATCTTGTGAGGTTTGTACTGAAGGTGACATGTGGAGCTGGACTAGTTCCTCAGTCTTCTTTAATCAGAACAAAAACAATTAAACATTTTTTTTGTGGGTTTACGGTTTGGAAAGGGTGTTCCCCCAGTGTGCACAAATCCAACATACAGATTATCCAACAGAGATTCCCATCTCGTTCCAAAGATTTAACATTTGAAAAATAAGATGCACATTATCAATGAAGCTTTTTTTCTTTCTTCACACAGTGGGCCAGAGCATAGAAGGAAAGATAAGAGTAAGCCAAGGCCTCATTGACAAACAGGGACCTGCAACCTGCTCTATTGGTCATGGTCCAGTCCTCAAAGTTGTGCCACCACTGCTTTATCAGGTTGGTGCAGAGGGAGCAGGCAGTTCAAAGGCAAAATGACCGAGTGTTTGAAAACAGGATGGGGTTAACCGGTGGAAGATTTGCCCCCTAAATGATTTTCCTCTTGCCGTTTTTAAGCTTTCGGCCAGACTTTGAATATAGTGACCGAAAAAAATAAGCTTTTACGATTAAATTACGATGCCTGGGTCGCATTATAATAACCTGTAAAGCATACTGCTGACTCTCGACTTCCCAAATAGCACAGTGAGCGATAGTTTGCTGTTTTATGATATGTCAATTTGTTTCCCCTGCTGTGTCTGCCACCACACTAACAATCATTTCCGTCTGCAGGATATGAGTCGCTTCTGTATCAGATGTTAACATTAGCAGCTGCAAGGTTTTTAATTTGTTTAATCATTCTAATTTTACAGTATGCAGCACTAAAGAACCTGTTCTTGCCAGCCAGGCTTTCTTCCATCGCGTTCCTTCCGGTATTTTATCAACACACCTCTGAGCTGGCTGTCAAACCTCTAAGTTGTACTTGGAGTGATGAAGAACATAGATTTTAAAGTGATTGGGGTGATATTTGAGATTGCTGTTCATGATACAGAGGACATCACTGAAATATTGTGTTGGAAAGTGCTTACGATAGGAATCACAGGCATGTTGTGTTCAAAGGTGCTAACCACAGCCTTTAAAGGGAATGTATACCACAGTATTTGAAATTCTAAGCAATTTACTGAAGGATAGGTGGATGAAATATGCCACTCTAAATTACCTAAATCTGCTAAATAGTGTTATTCACCACAGTTTATGAAGGAATTAAAGTCAGAGTGTTAAAGATAATTTCTCAGTCATTTAATCAGAGCATATGTGTTTGCACTGTGAACATCCACTGATATTTTAGACTGCAAAGGTGCAGTCCTGTATTATTTCTGTATGACCTTGAGGGTTCGAAGCATTAAAATCTAACAGGTTCTGTTTAGCAGTCAGCCACTTCAGCATAGTGCTTAGTAGAAGTTGCCATGGCAGAAGGCATCTGTGTGGAATAAATAAATAATAGTAGTGTCTTAACCAAAGTAGTTCACACAAGCTCCTCCATTTGCCTCTATCAGAGCTGCAAAGCTGGCAAGTGTCTAACAGAATATGTGCTTGCTTATTACTAGTCACAGCTGTACCTTTCTGATTTGCTGTGCTCACTCATTAATCGGCTTTGTGCGAGAGCAATGGCGAGCTCAGTTCACCATGCGCACCCCAGGGTAATTCCTCATAACCTCTCATTTGTATGAGGAAATTAATCAGAGTCATTGAAATGGATCGTAGTCTTAAAAAACACTAGTACTGTAGAATATTCAAGCTCTATGAAAATATTCTGTAACCAAAGAAAATGGAGTGGACTTTGCATGCTGCTTAATATGCATTTGGCTGAATAAAAAATACTCTCTTATAACAATTTTCAAATTACAGTGTGAAAGCTACAGTATAGTCTTTAGATCTGATATATCATCACATTGTCCATCTAACTTAATACGAAATACTCTCTTTGAACACAATTTTCAAATTACAGTGTGAAAGCTTTAGCCTTTAGATCTGATATATCATCACATTGTCCATCTACCTTAATCTGTCAATTGCGTTTGCCACAATTAATTACAGTGCTATGCATATAAGGAAACTACACTATATAAATAAACTGACAACCTCTAACCTTGCAGATAAATCATGGGATGTTCATAAAGATGATTTATTCCTTTTATCATTCGATTGCAGGGTCAAGGCGAAGAAAGGGGTGAATCTGCTGCGAACCGTGTCAAAGAATGCCCAGTGGACTGTGGATTGGGAAGTACAGTCTGGAGCAAAGCATTCCATCACCACTATTGATGTGAACAAGAACAAAGAAGTGCAAGCTGGGTAAGTCAACAGCCTTAGGCCTAAAAACACAGCACACAAACATCCACCTAAACACTGGGTGAGTGAGGTGGTCGTGCCCAGCATACTAGTAAACACCTTAGAATGTTTATGTTTTGTTTGTGAAATATGAAACAAGACATCCTCATAACATCTTGTTGGCTGTAGTAGTTGTCTAAGGTCACATGCAGACAATTAACTGGCAATTTCTAGTTATGGATCAATTTCTTTGTTTTATACATTTGAAAAACTGTTTTTAGTTTGTTATTATGTTGTATTGTGCATAGATTGATGAGGAAAAATCGATTTATTCCAATTGTAACATAACAAAATATGGAAGAAGTGAAGGGGTCTGAATACCTTCTGAATGCACTGTATGGTTATCTAATCCACTATGCAACATTTTAGGGCTTGACTATAAACTACAATTGTATTTGTATTTTAATATATGAAACGTATACTTTTTTGTACTATTTGATTTCTTTCAAATTATTAAATCTATAAATACACCACATTATACTGGAGCACTATTTAAAAACCTATTCAAATAAACTTTCCCCAAATATAGTTCACATACCCTTGTTGCTTAGCAAAATATGAATGTCTACACAATTCTATAAATGTAGTAAATAAGTGTTCAATCACTAAATTAACTCAAAGTTCATTTAAAAGAACAAAAACCTCAACACTGTTTTGGTATATCTCAGAGGTTTGGGTTAGTGTAAGCAATAAGGAAATATTTAGAATTATCTCTTCACTCTATATTTCCTAAAAAATTTAAACACCAACCAAAAACAACAACACAAGTGTAAAGGTGGGAGATTTATGAGCCAACAACCCATGATGTTGTCTTTGTTTGCTTGTTTATAAAAAAATATTCGGTCAGGCATATTGAGCACATTTGAGAACACATCCCTATGTAACAATTCAATAAAATCTCATTCACAAAAAACATTATAGAGTCTGTTATATAATATACCAAGGCTATATTAAATGTAAATTCCGTTTTAGTTCAAACAAGAACATTTGATGAACAAACCTAAAAAATGGGTGACAGAATAATACACTCAAAATAGGAGCTTATGTAAGCAGAAGACAGGAGCTTGCCTATACAATATCCCACAACATGCACAACACCTACAACAACTCAGTGCTATACTAAACAAAACAAACAGACACTAGAGTCATACAGGTGCTGTCTAATAGCCGTCTTTTCAGTGCTAGGGCATTCCTTTTTCCCTTGCTTTCCTCGCCCCTTGTTATGGTGTGGCTTCGGGAATATTTTCGTTCTCTGAAAGACTCAGTCTGTGTGTTCCTCTTGTCCTATGATTAGCCAAACCTCCCGGATGCTGGCCAAATAAGATATAACATGACACCTTTTATTCTTTCATTAATGTAAATGATGGACTACATATTGCAGTGTTTAATAATGGGGTGTGTCACAATGTGTTGTGACCACAAGGTTACAATGAGGAGCATTCTTACATCTCCCCCAGCTAAGGAAAGTTGAAAATGGCTAAGTATTCCTTATCTCAATGCACTTTAGCAAATCCCTCAACTGGGTCATGCACCTCCAACCTAATCATAACCGTTAGCTGAAGGAGCTTTCTCCCCCAAGTGCATTGGTCTCAGCTAACATCCAGGTTGAGTGAGCAGTGTGGAAAGAAGCACGGCTTGATTATGTCTCAGAGTGTGCTCTTCCCAATCTCTGACCCTTATGAGCCTGTTGGAAGTTGCTGTAATAAGACAAGGTTCTAACTACTAATAGCAAAGTTTCATAAAAATGGAGGGATTCATGTATGATGTCATTCTTTATTTACTAGCTTACATTGCTACATGAATCAATGTGCCAGTAAAATGTGCCATCTTGAATAATTATGACAAAAGCAGGCAAGCTGGCAATCATTTCACTTGCTAACCATTGACCCCCAGGTGATCTAATTTGCATATATTTACCTTCTATTATGACCATACGCTGATTAAAATATGAAGGTTTAGGTGTTCAGTAGGACTAATGACGTGAGATTATTATTTAATCATCATAATATGAATGTATCATCCCACTTGTTGTGAGATGCCCAGCCAAAAGTCATTAAGGTTTTTTGGGGTAAGGGAAAAAGGTTTTTTCTTTTTTAAGACACAATTTGTGGGCACTTTTAGGACATTCTTGTTGCTAGTCTAGTTTCAGTGAAAAGGTTAAGGGTGCACGACAGTTACATGTTCACCATGTTGAAATTACCAACCTGCTACAAAAATACAACCTGCTATCTCACCACACATCACCACCAGCCACAGTTGATTCAGTAGGATATAATTAATCAGTTTAATTATTCTTCTAAAATAATGACCGGTTTTTCCAACTTTTGAACTTGAAGGAGAGTTTGGATTCATTTTAGGGAAACTGCTCTGTAAAAAGCCCTCCAACAAACCCACCTGTTAATTTTCTGTGTTGCTTTTTTGCTCATTTATTAATTTCTTTTTGTGTGTGTTTCTTTCACATTATCAATAGTATCATCAACCTAAACAATGTTTCATGGTAAAATTGTGACAAATTTCTTTTGCCAATTTTTCAAATCCGGGTTACAGTCTCTAAGGAGAACTAGTCTGCAATTTCCTATTTTCATTTGATATAGCACTGCAAGCCTTTGAGCTGTTTAAAAGAAATAAAGATGACTGAGTCCTCAAGTTATTTCAGGCCACTTCATCCAGTTAAGTGCAATAACATTAATGGGCTACCTTTTGTGAAGGCACATTTAACTGTGATATAGCTTAGATTTTTGTGCCGACTGGTATATATTTGAGATAATGGACCATGCTGGGCTGCTTTATAAATGTGCCCACAAAAGTAGTATGAGTAGATCTCTGCCAAAGATGGTCCCAGTAGCCTTGTATTATCACATTAAGCCTAATAGGTTTAAAGCCTTCATTTGACTTGGTTTAGCATAAAATCTAGGCCAATAATGGATCATGCTTTAATCTTCAATCATAAAGTGTGATCAATCTTCTGGGCAAATATGGACCTTGGGAGCATTTAAAATCTTCTGCCAGTTGAAAACATTTATTTCATACCTTGGTAATGTGTTGTATAACGAACTAAGAATACTGTCCCAAAACCAGAGTGTGAACAATGAAGACATCTTCTACGACCATTGATGCAAAAAAGAAACTTTTATTGCAGCATGTTTTTTTTTTGTCTAAACAAGTGTAACAAACACTATCAGAAATATATAAAATAAATGTCAATGTTTAGCTCACACTACACTTATTTGCATTAATTCTGTATTTGGCATTTGGGCATGATATCTTGTTCATGTCACAATAAATATCTTCATTTTGCCATGCACTCCAAGAAAAATCTTATGGCATGGCAAATCCAAACCTGACATTGGTCACCTGTAAGGTTTTTTGGCCCGGTCGATGCCTGCTTCATAAACAAAGATGCACTTGTGATGGATCACAGCAGTTCAGTTTGTAGTTCACAGCATTTCAGTTTGTAGTTCTCTGATTTATTCCTCTGCATTGCTGTCTATTCTGCTCCCTGTTGAACGACATTGCCAGTGTTCACATGGTTTATATGGATATATGCTTACCAGTGGCGGTACTACTGTGGATGGCAATCATGTCCTGTTTATCACGCTATTGTATTGTACATAGGCAATGCAGTGGTCTTTTGTGGCTCACACTACCAACACCAAGGTTGTGGGTTTAAGTCCCACAAAGGTCACATAGAAATCAATGATCTGAGGGTGGTGATTCTTATCGTTCTGAACATTGCAGACAAAACAATGTAAAATACATACAGTATATCCACCAAGTGGTTGAGTGATGATGCATTTTAAACAATGAGCATAGTGATAGTTAAAAGTATTTTAACAATAGAGAAGAAAATCTTATCGAAGTTATGCATGTACTTTGTATGTATTCAATGTGAAACAAGATGTTATGTTGTACTCATTTAATGTCAGATGTACTTAGAGTTGTGAATGTTTTTTTTTGATGATCTGTTGTGTTTGTGCTACTAAGAATGGTGAAATATTTCCACATACTTGTGTGAATTGTACCAAAGAAGGAAACTGTAAAAGTATTGCACTTAACGAGTGGAAACATTCTCTAATAGTGTAATACTGCATTAACAGATAATGCAAAACTATCACATTAGAATATATATATATATACACAGTGGGGGGAAAAAAAATTAGTCAGCCACCAATTGTGCAAGTTCTCCCACTTAAAAAGATGAATTTATTGGCAAATTCCTCTGTTAAATATTTGGTCACCTACAAACAAGCAAGATTTCTGGCTCTCACAGACCTGTAACTTTTTCTTTAAGAGGCTCCTCTGTCCTCCACTCGTTACCAGTATTAATGGCACCTGTTTGAACTTGTTATCTGTATAAAAGACACCTGTCCACAACCTCAAACAGTCACACTCCAAACTCCACTATGGCCAAGACCAAAGAGCTGTCAAAGGACACCAGAAACAAAATTGTAGACCTGCACTAGGCGGGGAAGTCTGAATCTGCAATAGGTAAGCAGCTTGGTGTGAAGAAATCAACTGTGGAAGCAATTATAACAAAATGGAATACATACAAGACCACTGCTAAACTCCCTTGATCCGGGGCTCCACGCAAGATCTCACCCTGTGGGGTCAAAATGATCAAAAGAACGATGAGCAAAAATCCTAGAACCACACGGGGGGACCTAGTGAATGACCTGCAGAGAGCTGGGACCAAAGTAACAAAGGCTACCATCAGTAACACACTACGCCGCCAGGGACTCAAATCCTGCAGTGCCAGACGTGTGTCCCCGTGCTTAAGCCAGTACATGTCCAGGCCCATCTGAGTTTTGCTAGAGAGCATTTGGATGGTCCAGAAGAGGATTGGGAGAATGTCATATGGTCAGATGAAACCAAAATAGATAAATAGGTAAAACCTCAACTCGTTGTGTTTGGAGGAGAAAGAATGCTGAGTTGCATCCAAAGAACACCATACCTACTGTGAAGCATGGGAGTGGAAACATCATGCTTTGGGGCTGTTTTTCTGCAAAGGGACCAGGACGACTGATCCGTGTA
This sequence comes from Esox lucius, assembly GCF_011004845.1. Taxonomy (NCBI): domain Eukaryota; kingdom Metazoa; phylum Chordata; class Actinopteri; order Esociformes; family Esocidae; genus Esox; species Esox lucius. Next base: position 28,552,768 of record NC_047575.1, read on the forward strand.
AAGGAAAGAATGAATGGGGCCATGTATCATGAGATTTTGAGTGAAAACATCCTTCCATCAGCAAGGGCATTGAAGATGAAACGTGGCTGGGTCTTTCAGCATGACAGTGATCCCAAACACACCACCCGGGCAACGAAGAAGTGGCTTCGTAAGAAGCATTTCAAGGTCCTGGAGTGGCCTAGCCAGTCACCAGATCTCAACCCCATAGAAAATCTTTGGAGGGAGTTGAAAGTACGTGTTGCCCAGTGACAGCCCCAAAACATCACTGCTCTAGAGGAGATCTGCATGGAGGAATGGGCCAAAATACCAGCAACAGTGTGTGAAAACCTTGTGAAGACTTACAGAAAACATTTGACCTCTGTCATTGCCAACAAAGGGTATATAACAAAGTATTGAGATGAACTTTTGTTATTGACCAAATACTCATTTCCCACCATAATCTACCAATAAATTCATAAAAAATCCTACAATGTGATTTTCTCATTTTGTCTCTCATAGTTGAAGTGTACCTATGACGACAATTACAGGCCTCTCTCATCTTTTTGAGTGGGAGAACTTGCACAATTGGTGGCTGACTAAATACTTTTTTGCCCCACTGTAAATATATCATTCCACCAGTTTGGTGCCTTTTGAGAAGTTTAACTTGGTTAAAAGAAGTTAGATTTCACCTAGTTTGAACATTCCGTTATATAGAGTGCATGTTTACTTAAAGGTGTGTTTTGACACAATATTAGCTATTTCCTCACCCTGAATAAGAGTAACTGTAAAACTGTGAGGTATGAGCAACAGCTAAACACGCTGAATCGTTACAGTCAGTCCCTCTGCACTGCCGGATCCTAATGAAAAGGATCTGTCTGCTGGTGGATCCCTGGTCCCTCCCATGGATCCGTTAATGCGCTGGTTTTAGACAGTTATTCCAGGGAGATATTGTAGGCCTTCACAATTAAATAACTATGGTTCTATGGGAGTTGACTCAATAAAATCCTGCTAATCAGCTCAGCCCGTTTTGTCATTGTCACTGCAGTTGTTTGCAGAACAGAGTGCAAAGAGTCCAGGATCTAAAGCCCTGCTTATACAAAACACTGTCTCTGTAGAGCAATGGATGTAACTGTTTTTGCCGGACCGTGTAAGCGGTCCAAGTCAAATGAAGACAGACTGACTGACTGACTGACTGACTCTTGTTAAATAGCGTAGTGGTTAGAGAGGCGGACTTGTGAACTAAAGGTCCTGTGTTTGTATCTCTTCGCAGGCGAAGCGAAGTATGCATTATGAATTATTCCGTATAGACGAAAACTTCGCTGGTTAAAACTGTTAGTATCTGCATCATAGTAAACCTGAAATAAAACAGTTTCTGGTTATATTGCGACTGTGTCTGGTGGATTTCTGAAGTAAGCATCTGTGCATGCATTTTGGGTCATGATAGACAAACACATTTGCTAGCTTAACATACAGTAGTTATGTTATAGTAAGCCTTAACCTAAACTCTATACGGTTATATTGCGACTGTTTCTGGCATGGAAAAGTGCATTTAAAGTCTCGCTAGCAATTGCTAAATTCTTATGATTTTTCCTAGGAAGTTAGTAGATACTAGTAAGCCAATCACTGGCAAAAGCAATACATAGACGGTATTTGTGGTGGACGTTAGTCAGTTTAACTGTATCAATGTCATTCATGAATGGCCAATTCACTTTTAAAACGGCCGGTGGCAAAGGAGGATTTGTTCAGGTTAGAGACAAGAGGCTATACTGACACCTGGCAAATGTACAGTTCTGTGGTGTAGGGGTTAATAACACAGCCTTTCACGTAGGCGACCCAGGTTCTAATCTTGAAAGGGAACTTTCTATTGTGGGCCGGCTGAACTCGGCTTTCCTGGCTTTTTGTTTTGGAATCATAGCAGATCATTAGTTGAACTGGATTTTGACCTGTTTTATAGATGTTTCGAAGGAGTCAACAAATGAATGTACTAGATTAATTCAATAAATAAAGAGAGTATAGAATTGCATTACAAGCATCAAAGATAGCAGTACTATTAAGATTGGAGGTTGTAAGAGTAAGGAGGCATGCAGGGAGGAGTGTGGAAAAGAACTGTTCGATTTGCAGAAGGGTTCATTTTAACCCTTCTGTTCCTCACTCAAAACCTTCCTTTTCAACTGTTATGGAAAGGAAAGAAAAATTAGCAGTATAAGTCACATACAGTGCATGTTATAGGATACATGTGATACAAAGTAGATCTGAACGGATATACCAAGAAACAAAGAATAATTAATAATTTAATGGTTAGTAAATAAACATAGAATTAAGATTTGTATTTTCCTTCCTCATTGGATTGCAGTGTATTAAATCATTAATTGTATGAAGTTGTCTGTGCATTGAACATATTAATGTAGTGTCTATAATGTAGTGTCATTTTAAATGTATGCAGTTCTGTCTTAGCACTGTACTTAGCTATAAGGATCCTAATGAAATCCTAATCAGCAGGGTGTCTGTGTGGTGTATAAACAAGAGGTCCAGTCATTTTTGAGTACAAATGAATTCTGTTTTTAATTCCCTATAATCTTACAAACTAATAACTGGAGAAAGGGAAGGTGGAACAAACCAATCAAATTTTGCGAGAGGGGCCACAGACAAACACTGTCGCAAGGACAAGAGCCAAGAGCTCAAAGATACCCACACAGGTGTCTCATCCATTTATAATGGTGGCCTGGTTGTGGTTAATCAGGCCCTTTGCTGTCCACAGCCGTGTGGCGCTGAAAAAGACTTCAGATCCAATTTTTCTGTATGTCACACAAATTTAAACATCAAAAATATAGTTGCAACAGCCTGATCTAAGAATGGGAGCATTACCACTGTGTAAGTAAGGGATGAATGAGCTAACCAGGGTGCACAAAAAGGGCAATGTTAACCCAATAAGGCCTTCCTTTTGAAGAGGACACGTCACCCGCACATCATGTCACTATAGCACATTTAACTACATTTCCACCCTGTGTAACTGACATTCCCCACATGAGCAATGCACGAGTGCCATGAACTGCCAGGTTGAAACAAAAACAAAAAAGAATTGTCCCTCCAGGACCGGAGTTGCTTACCCCTTACATACGGATATATTGTGAATAATGTTGAGAACTCCTTTAGGCTGTCCGCTCTCATCAGGCCGTCTGCAGTTTGATGCCTTGTCAGGAATGTGGTACTGGAGAACGGGATTCAGCGCTGCATCGTCATTACAGCACTGGCATCCTCCCTTTGAATGGCAGACTTCTCTCTGCCAATTGGAGATAGCAGCATGGTACATTTCAGATCCGGGTCAAGGCTGGCTGTAATGGTTTTGTAAACTGAGAACCTACTCTTAGGCCTACATTGTGGCTCCCATTTTGATGTGCAGAATGTGTCTTAGATGTCGTTCAGCAGCTTGGAGCAATACGTTATGCAATGGTGGTCTATAAAACATTTACAGTAGAGTATATTAGACTTTTCCATATAGTATGTTAGACTTCCTTTCTGTATTGATTCAATAGTTTATAATGAATAAATTATTTAAAATCAAAAGTTTTTTGCACATAAAACATACAGTTTGTCATTTTGCATAGGTTTAGTTTATTTCGATTACGTTTCTCCCATGAAAATTTTTTGCAAGTTTAACATTTTTAAATGTTAATTACGTAGTTTTACTAAAAAGTACATAAATACACATACAAATTCACGTAGGGTTTTTATGCTGCAAAAAAGGATTCAGACCCCAGACATGACATTTTGTTGTGCTTGACATTTAATTTCAAACACTAAAACTCAAAATCAGTTGTTGTAAGTTAACACTGGTTCTTTGTTGGGAAATGTTTGGAAGGAAAAAATGAAATATGTTGCTTGTATTCAACGCAAGTATTTAATTCGCACACATTTATTTATTTGTGTACTTTTTGCTGCCATAACAGCTGTAAGTATGTTGAGTAATAACCAGCTTTTTATTTACCAGCTTTGCCCATTCTTCTTGGCAGATTTGGTCCAGGTTGTTGGGGTTGGGTGGATGACAGTTGTGTCAAATATCAAATAATACCATAGATTCTCAATGGGAATAAGATTAGGAATTTCATCAGGCACTAGGACACTTACCTTTGTGTTCTTGAGCCACTCCTGCTGAAACCTAAATTCCCTCCCAAGTAAAAAAAATATTACAGAATAGAAACCAATTCTATACAGAATTTCGGTGTATATTTCTCCATCTGTTCTTCGTTCAATAATAACAAGATGCCCCTGCAGAAGAAAAGCATCCTCATAGCATGATGCTGCCACCATCATACTTCATATGGTTTTATAAAACTCAGTCTTGGTGACCATCAAACCTTTACCTACAGCTGGGTTACTCTCATGTTAACAAGTTACTGTAATGTGAACTCCAGACATAATTCCAGATGGTACTTTTTGAGTAACTGCTTCTTTCTCGCCCTGTCCCATGTAGGCTGATATTGTATTGTTGACAAGTGAACCATTACTACACTCCCAGGTACTGAAATCTGTATCTTCTTCAAAGTGATCGTTCTTTTTGTTTGCAGTTTTCTTGGCATTGTCTGAGTGAATATTATAGTACCTATGTATTTTTTTTGTACCCTTTTCCTCTTTGATCTTTATTTTCGTTCAGATTCACAGCCTGACCAACGGTCCTTCAGTAGTGGATGTTTTTTCCAGACAATGTGACAGCAACTTTAACAGTTTTACAGGTGGAGGCCAGTGCTAATGTAATTGTCTTCTCGTTAGGGCAATTTATTTAATCTGTGTAAACTTGGATTTTCCTCAATAAAGGGGTTGAATACTTAGGCAAGCAACATACTGTGTTAAGTTTGTCACAATAAACTGACATAAAACCAGTGTCACTTTCCAATCAATTTTATTGAGTGTTTAAAAGTGAGTGTTTAAAAATAAAATAAACAGAACAATAGTTTTACCTATCTTTTGTAATTCAGTGACATGAGACAAAAGGTCAGTGGTCTGAGTCCTTTTGCAAGGCATTCATATATTTTAATACTGTATTTGAAAAATGTCAGTTCAACCAGATATGACTAGGGAGTTGTTACTGTTGGTTATTGTAAGCAAATTTGTCCTTTGTATACTTTGTATATACACATTTTGTGGTTATGTTAGGGCCAAGGTCTTTACCCTATTTCAAGATTGTGTTTTGATTTAGGCAACCAAGTTAGTGTTGGCTCTATTTGGAGTCCTGTCATTAACATATGTTTCACCTGTGCTGGTAATCTCTTTAGTTTGGATGTCTTTCACCTAGTCTAGGATCTGCTATTATTTAGGAAATTATGGTACAGTCCTTTAGTTGGAATTACCTTAATTTGTTTCTCCCAATGATTGAAAATATAAGACAGGAATTATTAATCTGATTTACAAAAATGTTGTGTGGGTTTTTTAGTGAACATTCATGTTGAGGATATTTTAAGGCACATTTTAGTTGCAGGAGCATTTTCAGTAGACACCCCATGGAGGCCTTTCAGGACACATTTTCCATCTCCACCTGTTTTTGTTTTCAGCAAGTTCTTTTTCCCTTTTGTTGAAGTTGAATCTATAACTGTTGACAATTCATTGATGAGGGAATGTCACCTAAATGTTTTGCTCGTCTCAAATTAGATATTTTAGGGAAGCTTCTGTAATTCAGATTGATTTCCAAGTGGTCTCGTGCCAAACCTGTTACTGACAGTCTTGAAATAAAGTAAAGTGGGGGATTTTCTGTAATGTTTGTAAACATTCAGTTTACACGCACAAAAATTGTTATTAAGTATCAAACTCATAAACCTGGCATTGCAAGCACCATGCTCTTACCAAGTGAGCTACAGGGGAGCCAATTATCAATCCAAGATCCCTTAAGGTGGACATTTGAATCTCAATAACTCACATACACACACATATCAACTGTTCATGTGGTTAATGTTCACATAGTATGTTTGAGTACTGTGTTATCCATAACCAGCTAATAATGTCCCTCATATGATAATGAGGTTATCTTGTTCATAGAAATGTCATTATATATTTCCCTGACTGGCACCCCATAGAGGTTGTTAATACATACATATAACCTATTGTGAGAAATGATCAGATGAAATGTATAGTGTACATGTCTGTGTGAGACATATTTATCATTAATGCAGGTAAAGCCAGCACTGGGAATGAGTTGCTTGACTGGGTACATTTAGAAAGCGGGGAGGTGCACTCAAATTTGCATCACGCACAGTTGGTCAAGACAGCATCTTAGATTAAGGTGGGAGCATTCCGTTTCTCAGCAATTTGTTGTCATGGTGCATTGTGAAGCTGTTGCATTTTACCGGTGTGGTCTTTATCCAAGAATCAGCAGTCACCTTGAAATGAGTTCAACTCACTTTTGGAGTATCAAGAGTTTATCTTGAGTGATGACTAACTTTAGGCTTACATAGTAAAGGCTCTGCAAATGCCTCCTTAATTTAAAAATGTTGGCACACTGCAATGATAATCCATCAGTATCTCTCGATACAAACCGGTAACAATAAAAATCCTACTCTGATAAACATGCTCATGCATGTTCATGGTGCCAAATTTCCAGACCTCATCAGTTATTGCCAAACAACAGATGGGCACAAGTGGCAGCCTAATTGTCTCATTTGCTGATTGTTACAATACATAATGCCTAATACATGACAGAACAGCTGTTTATGTCCATGGCCTACTCATTAGGGTATTTAATGATCAAACGTAGACCTGACCCCCCATTAGGCCCCTTGTAAATGAATGAAATGGCTGAATTTGGTGAGGGCTCCTATTATGTTTTGATAACATGTTGCAGTGATAAAGTTGTTTTGGTTGACCTAATCAATTATTAAATATCCTGCCCCACAGGGATGCACTGGTCAATATTGAAGTGATGCAACTGGACTTTGAGATGGAGAACTTCACCAGCCAATCTGTCACCAGAAGGATCAACTGGAACATTGACTATCAGGGCCAGAACCCTCCTCCGGACTCAGAGAAGGTGGTCACTGAATTGACCGTAGTGCAGAAAGACATTCAGGCAATCATTCCTCTCTCCATGGTAAGTGAACTGTGACACCACATGCCGATTTTTATAATGTGTTTAATATTAGTTGAATCTGTCCAATATAACTGTTGCCACAACTGTTAAATTAAGATCTCTCATGCAGAAAAGAGATTTAGCCTCCACTCTCATTAGAGGACCTTAAATCCCTGTTGTCGTTAGTAACACTGCTTATCAGCACTTGATGTTCTCTGTTGCTCAATAGTGATTTCACGTGCTAACAGAAAGCTACCATGGACAACAACTAATGGACACTGTGCTAAAAATCTGTTTTTCTTTTTATGGCGCCTCCAATCTTATTATAAATGGTAGCAGGAAAATGATTGTGGAAACAAAGGGCATTAATCAAGTTTTAGGAATGTAGAGGGCCTGTCTAGTTTAACCTCCCATTATTTGGTAAAGAGTGCCTTTGGAATGTCTCTAGATGTCTCTTGGAGAGAAACTTAATTATTTAGCTATTAAAATTCAGCTTCTTGGGCAAATGTTAAAGCAATGCTTAGCTCGCTCAGCCAAACATATATTTATATGGGTTTAAAATGCAACCCAGTGCAGATTGCAAGCATCCAGGTGCTGGAGACAATTAAAGAGATTCAACTAGAGAGGTTTATAAGTGAGTAGCACCATGACCTCTGTGGGTTTTGTTAGAGTGGTCAGGCTGAGCTATGAGGATAGGAGTTAATCTGTCTAGTCAAACCTCCATTTCATGCATTGTCAACTGCTGTGTTTCACTGTTTATCCATCAAGAATTGTGGTGGAGAACAGACATAAAAATGTATCTCAAATGGCTTCCTATTCCAATGTGCACCACTATTGATCAGAGCCAATAGGTGCATTATCAGGTCAAAAGTAGTGCACTACATGGATAATAGGGTGCCATTTTGGACTCAGACTAGATTTAACAGAACACATTGTCAGAACTTATTGTAACAGTAGCAGCATGGGGGAAGACATGATGCACTCAGCACTTTGTGTCTACGACTGGGCACACTGCTAGCTTGATAGGAACCAGAAGGCTCAGATCAGTACTTTTCCGCCGCCACGGATTTGGGAGACAGGATGAGGCAATTCAGGAAAAAAGCACAAGGTGCATTTTGTATTATAAGCGACAACAAAAAAAACACAGACGAGGGATAAGAACATGGCAAGGCAAGTGCACAAAATCAATCCCCTTTTTGGATTTGCCCTGCCTTGAACAAGGGAGCAAAGAGAGGGGGAGAGATAGAGGGATATAACTGAAAATACCAGGATGTAAAAGCTTTACCAAGCAGATTCACTGCCAGCCAGAGCTGAGCCACTACAACTGGGGTGGAGAGAGTGGGTGGGTGGGGGGGGGGTAGACGGCAAATCCACCATGCAGCGGTGGTCCTCTCCAGTAGGATGTGGTTAAATCAGGCCATGCTCATCAGCTTCAGTCCTGTCAGGGCCCAGCCAGGTGCTCCTGGCCCCCACAGTGTGGCCCCCACCTTGCTTTCGAGAGCCCCTCTCAGGGGCTCCTTATTAACGAGGGACGGCTAGATGGACAGGAGAGGGGGGGGGGGGGGGGGGGCGAGGGATGTAACAGAGCACTGCGTTACTGTCTCCACCGCTGCTCTACGCTGTCACACAGCCAATGGGAACCCCTAACAAAACAAGAGGTGTCACATTTCTATCACTGGATTCACTGGGGATGTACACACAAACGTGGATTCACGTGAAGCACATTCACGCGTGTCTGTGTGGCGTTTTGGATCATTTACACGTGGAGGAGTTGGAAATGGGTGTTGCGGCTGAGAAAGCCACCAGTGCTTGGCTTTGTCTCGCTAATTGGCTCCGTATTACGGCCTTGTTTGAAACTCAACAATTGTGGCCAAGCGTCATTAGTTTCCACTGACTACTCACTTTGCTTACATGGACCGTGGTTTATTAATAAAGCCCCGTACATGTCTAAAACATGGGTTAGGGTTAAGTTCCCATGGACAAGGCAAAACGAACAGTTGTTAATCGACAACACAAGCTGTCACAGTATACCAATTTTATTCCTGCCGTTCATTGGGCTTTGGGTTTTGGGTCGTCCGCTGTGTGTAACCTAGCAGACAATGTTCTTCCCGTGTGTCTTAATGCTTGGCGTTTGAAAGCGTTAACCTTGGTGTTTCGCCGGCTATTAAATATTTTACTACTTTGAAATCCCCTCTTGTGCGTTATTGATAGCTCTCCCCCTACGGTGTTCATGATAATCTCTCAGTCATTATTCTGGACACTGCGGCCACCACTTAACGGCACAGTAAATTCTCAGGCCCCCTCTTTACAGTTTGCACATTAGCCATGAAACTGAATGTCATTTGACACAGGAAAATTAGAAACATGATGGAGGATGGGACAGTTTCTCAGCGGAAGTGCATTTGTTTGTGAAAAAAGTTATAGGCTTTGTCTTTCTCTGTGTCATCAGCTGTCAACATTTAAGGGCTGGATCATTTGAAAGTTAGATTGTGATATTGCTATATATTGATATTGCTATGGACAGTAATACATCATATGTATTTGATTCTGAATGACACCCAACTGAAGATTTGCACTCATTGTCAGTCAATGCATGCATGAATCACGCCAAGTGAATTTTCCTGTTTCAGTGCCAGCTTTAGGGAACTGTAAATTAGAGGTCATCAACATACATGCCTCCAGAAGCCAAATTATTTGTGGTTCTTATGGCTTTTCTTATAACACCACATGGTCATCTGATAATATCAAAGGCACGTTTACATGATTTGTGTTTTCTCTAGGGTGCTACACAAATTAGAGTGAAACTCGTTACCCTCAACTCACATTCATTGCACCAAAATAATGAATTGATTCAAAGTCATTCAAGGCCCAATGTGCATTTTAATTGGCTGTTTCTATTTCACTGGAGTCAGGATAAAAGTGTAGATCTGCTGACGGACTTGGCCCTGTTTACTTTAATCAGTTCTCAAGTCAGTTTTTATTTCCTAGCAATGGAATTTTATGCATCTATTAGCGACTCTAGACTTTATGGTTGTTTGCTGCCTTCGTGCACTTAGATGGTTCACACAGATTCACTAACAGTAACCCACATGGGGAGGACAGATACAAGGGGTTTTGAGGACACTAATATTTTGTAGGACCATTTAAAAATACTTTGGTTTGTCATTTGTCACTACTTCATTTTTGCATTTGGATGATGATGAAAGAATGTTTAACTTCACAACTCAAACGGCATTTCACACATCATGTCATCATGTCACATCATGTCTTTTCTCTCAACTGGAATGATGAAATTGGGAACGGGTCTGTGGATCTGTCTCCATGTGTGCTTCCATACATCCGCCCTTCTGTGTGTCAATGCGTAATATGACACGTGATATGTCAGACACCACTGGCCTGATTTGGACAAAACCAGTCCACTGATTTGAAAATTGCTTTCTTTACAAAATCATGTCCTCACCCTGTCTGATCTAGTCATGGAATTTGGTATGTGAGTCCCTCTACTCACAAGGACCAACATTTCAGATGAGTTCCTAAAAAAACATGGCCGTTACTGACAAATAAACATTCACCCATGGCCTGGCACGTACAGTGGACACACCCAAGTTGTTGTGATGTAAAAGAATAAGACAAAGATAAATCATGTCAGCCTAATGTGACCTATAATGTGAACAATTCAACTGAAAAACAAACAGAAATCTTTGAGGGGGGGGAAATGAAAAATACAAAACTTACAATAACCTGGTTGCATAAGTGTGCACACCCTCTAATAACTGGGTATGTGGCTGTGTTCAGAATTAACCAATCACATCCATACTCAAGTCATTACACATTACACTGCCATAATTTCAAGTGACTCTGATTATTCACAAATAAAGTTCAGCTGTTCTAGTAGGATTTTCCTGACATTTTCTTAATTGCATAGCAGAGCAAAAGCCATGGTCCGCAGAGAGCTTCCAAAGCATCAGGGGGATCTCATTGTTGAAAGATTTCAGTCAGGAGAAGGGTACAAAAGAATTTCCAAAGCAATAGATATACCATGGAACACAGTGAAGACAGTCACCATGAAGTGGAGAAAATATTGCACAACAGAGACATTACCAAGAACTGGACGTCCCTCCAAAATTTATGAAAAGACGAGATGAAAACTGGTCAGGGAGGCTTCCAAAAGACCTACAGCAACATAAAAGGAATTACAGGAATTTCTGGAAAGTACTGGCTGTGTGCTACATGTGACAACAATCTCCCGTATTCTTCATATGAATGGGCTATGGGGTAGGGTGGCAAGACAGAAGCCTTTTCTTACAAAGAAAAACATCCAAGCCCGGCTGAAGTTTGCAAAAACAAACAGTCCCCCAAAAGCACGTCAGAAAATGTGTTATGGTCTGATGAATCCAAGGTTGAACCTTTTGGCCATAATTCCAAAAGGCATGTTTGGCGCAAAAACAATACTGCACATCACCCGAAGAACACCATACCCATAGTGAAGCATCATGCTTTGGGGCTGTTTTTCTTCAGCTGGAACCAGGGCCTTAGTCAGGGTGGAGGAATTTATAAACAGTCCCAAATACCAGGCAATTTTGGCACAAAACCTTCAGGTGTCCGTTAGAAAGCTGAAGATGAAGAGGAAGTTCAACTTTCAGCATGACAATGACCCAAAGCACACATCCAAATCCACAAAAGCATGGCTTCACCAGAAGAAGATTAACGTTTTGGAATGGCCCAGCCATAGCCCAGACCTGATTCCAATTGAACATATGTGGGGGGATCAGAAGAGGGCTTTGCACAGGAGATGATTTGGAGGGCATTTGCAAAGAAAATATTGCCATGTCAAGATGTGCCATGCTTATAGACTCCTATGCAAAAAACTGAGTGCTGTAATAAAATCAAAAGGTGCTTCAACAAAGTTTATTGTGGGGATTTTATTTTTTATTTTCCCCCCTCAAAGATTTCAGTTTGTTTTTCAATTGAAATGTTCATGTTAAAGATGGAACATTTTCTGAATTTTACATTCCTTCATTCCTTTTATCACAAGAAACAGACATTTTAAGAGGGGTGTGTAGACTTTTTGTATACACTGTAAATGCAGACAAGGATATTCATATTGTAAATAGATATGGTAAATGTTGCGTACACTTTCAGGATAACTTATTCAGGAATATTGATATCAACCGAATGGTGACGTCATAATGGACACATTTGTGTTTCTGTTGATCTCTTTTACACAGATTCATTTAAATGTGGCACACACAAACACTGTCTAACACGTTCATGCTTGTTCCCCTCTACAGGACACTGAAATCATTAACACTGCGATTCTGACCGGCCGCACTGTGGCCATTCCTGTCAAAGTTGTCTCAGTGGAAATGAGTGGAATCGTCACCGATGTCTCGTCCTTCGTAGAGTGCAAGTCCTCTAACGAAGACATTGTCAAGGTATGGTACAGCAGAAGTCACACACAGGGTGTGAAATTCTAAGGAATTCATTGTCATTTCTGGGAAACCTAGTTAACCATGGATCATTTCGGGATAGTTGGCTAAGTTTCAACTCTGTCTTTCTGAGAATTAACTTGTTAATGTATTTGATATAGAACCCCACTGTACACACTCTGATGGAACTGAAAGACATGGTAATATACTATCATGTGAATGCCAACATCATTATAATGATGTCCATATGGGGTCTTCACTCAACTCCTTTTGAACCCTCACACAGATAACACTCACAAATCAATGAATGTTCATACTCCTACTGGTTCTCCAAAATCAATATGCAACAAAGCATATATCAGTAATAGCTTTGAAGGATGCTTTTGAAGCACTTCTCTTACCAGACCTAGCCTGATTTAGTGTGGTTACCACAGTGTCTCTAGATTTTAGAGTGAGCCAATCATCCATTTGTATGTTCATAGGATGTGTGACAAATGTCACCCTTTTCTCTATATAGTGCACTAGTTATAACAAAACCCTAAAGTAGTGCACTAGTTATAACCAGACCCTAGAGTAGTGCACTACTTATAACCAGACCCTAAAGTAGTGCACTACTTATAACCAGACCATAAAGTAGTGCACTACTTATAACCAGACCCTAAAGTAGTGCACTACTTATAACCAGACCCTAAAGTAGTGCACTACTTATAACCAGACCCTAAAGTAGTGCACTACTTATAACCAGACCCTAAAGTAGTGCACTACTTATAACCAGACCCTAAAGTAGTGCACTACGTAGGGAATAGGGTGACATATGTGACATAGTGTTAGCCAAGTAGGATGACTGGAGGCAACGAGGCGATGCTAGTGTCCTTATATGAGTCACAAACACAAGTTTGGCCCGTTGACAGCCCGCTGTGGTAGAAAACAACATCCACTCCCATTTGTAGATTTAAGGACCCAAATTTAGCCTGCAAATCCTAGAAGCGGCAGGGTTAAATCCCATTTCCCCGTAGAAGAAGCTGGATGAAGAAGGCTGCAACCTCATAAATTGAAGCCAATTTTTTTCTTCATTTTCTCAGAACTTATATAATGGCGGGTCACTATACCTTGCAAAACATGACAAAATTGCACAAGATGCAGGAAGGAAAAGTATATGCCATATTCTTTACATTCAAGCATTCATTTGAGATCATCAGAGTATCGAGTACACGATAACAATTGAAAAGTGTTCAGAATAGGTGGAGGAAAAATGAATCAACTGTAAAATACAGCTAAAATACACAGACTGCCAGTAATGTTATTATTCTTATGTGTAATAAGAGCAAAAATAAAAAGCATGACATTTTGCCACGAATCCGTTAGTGAGACAGTTTACAATGGTTTCACGGCGAGCTGCATTAGCTCTGTGTTATTGAGTGGGCCTTGCTTCGCTGCCCCTGCCACTGAACTTTAGAGACTAATGCAAGATGAGCCCTTCAAGCCAAGACATACATGAGCCTTGACAGTTCTATAAAACGCTCTGTGGAAGGAAAGATTCACGAAGACGACCCACTTGGGTGGTGGTGTGTTCTCCTTACATTTTGTGACGCCACATTATCCATGTTATTTATACACACCACACAGATCTGTTCCCATCCTTTGGCCATTCTGCTATTGTAGTATTCCATTCACATTCCTTACAGTAGGTGAATCTGTGCGGAACTCTCAAAACAATGGGCTCTATCCATTAGTAAAGCACATAGAGAATGTATTGTGATGCAGAATCAATTGATACTCACCATGTGCTCTTTGTGCACATACTACAGGATGTGAATTCCAAATGAGTAGGATTTTGATGAATTCATTTGATATTTTATGTTCCAAAAAACATATTTGCAACTATTGGTAAAGGTTATACTGCCCTCATTTGTCTTTGCTGAGGCATTTATTTGTTTTCTCCCCTTTGAAATAAATAGGCCACTGTATATGTCAGGGATAGCGGACAAACCAATCCCATTGACTGCGCCATGGTGTGTGTGTGTGTGTTATGTGGGGTTATTAAAGCACACATCTGAGCTCTTCTCGAACAAGAGTTTGTTCTATTGTTTCGTGTTGTGTCAAGCAGGGTGGGGAGCAATGCATGGGGACAGCAGGCAGGGAGCAAAGGGGAGGCTGGGCGAGAGGAGGAAAAGCCTGGAGACCCTGTGGGGGTTTGTCAGTGAGCGGGAGATGACATGACTCTCCCAGCTGATGCTTTCTCCCAGGGTTGTGTGTGTGTATGCTTGAGTGTTGTGTGTGGCCATCTGAGGATGCAGATAAGACGGCGGTGGCGGAGCGCCCTGTTCCACGCCACTGGTCATCCAACCCTGCCAAGCCCTTGGTTTCCTCCATGCTACACTCTCACACCAATGTGACACATTGACTTTCAGACGGCCCAGAGACAATGCTTATATAAGAAAGGCTTTGTGAGGCAATGAGATAAGTACACCTGAGTGGTCTAGTGTCTTCGGTATTGTCTCCTTGCTGCCTTGCTGTTTTATTTCTGCACGCGACGAGAAATTGTTGTATTACTTTTGATAGCCTCACAATGGGCACATAATCCAGTTGATTTGAGCCTGCCCAGAAATAATGGGTTATGATTTTACAGAATATCTTAATTTGATTACCCTGTTGCATGTGAACTTTCCAGGAATTCCAGATTTAAAGGTAGCGGATTTCAGACTTGAAGCAGACATTTCTGGTCTCCACTTGAAAGAAATGTACCCACCCCTACAATAAAAAAATATTATGTGATCAGACGGAACTCATTACGGACTTAAATCATGTTTCAAAAGCACACGCTGAAGTTAAGTTTTAAAGACCAAGCCAGTGCGGCTTTACATCACTAAATGGTGGTCATTGTTTGCGATTGGATCCATAAGCATTTGTCGGTAGAACAGGCCCGATCCGGTCAAATGAACCATGCCAGCTTTCTGTTTTCCACATGCGTGCACCTCAGCATGAATACACAACACGTTGCCCAAACAACCCTTAAGACACATGGAAAACCAAACCTCGCAACGCAGTATTAGAATACGTTTTGCTGTCTGAGCTGCTGAACAGTGAAAATATGGATCTACTGTGCAGCTGGGTAGTGATCCTTTTGGATCTCTTCCTGTAGCTTTAAACTATGCCTGTGTGCCTCCCTAGGGGGCAGTGCCCTGTCTTCTTTTTGCCCGGATCCCGCCCAGGCAATTTGCTGGCACCATGTAAGTTGCCAAAGCACATTAGAGGGCTGTATTGCAATGACAGTAACTAACTCTCTGCATGAGAGCTCTTTCGTAGGCCCCCGCTGGGCTACTGACCATAGTTGTTAACAGCTTTTGACTCACAATTAGCCAGGCAAGTTTATTAGCCGCCTGCAGTAGCTGGTATCGTTTGGGCTAGCACAGTTAGCTAGGGCATAAGAGCAGTGTGAAAGTGATAGTGTTAGCTTTGTACTGGTGTGGATACCTACAGTGTCAATTTACAGGGGCAGAGGATGCCTGCCTGCCTGCCTGTGTGTGTGTGTTGGGGAGGGTGCACGCATGTACTTTTCACTGCACTGGACCTGGGCCTAGCAAGAAACAACCTAATCATCATAATTCAGAGAGTCTATTACCCTGATTCTGTCTGACGTCCCAGACCGCCACCTGAGAAGGATGATCTCGAAATCCCTGTTCACACAAAGATGGCTAAAGACGATGATGTCCCATCCCTTTATTGGAACAAGGGGAAAGCAGGCTTGTCTTCTCTAGCTCAAGGCACCCCACCCAGTCTTTATGGGTTACAGTGGAGAAGCCTGCCTGGATGGACTAGGTATTTTATTACCCAGGCCCCTCAGCACCGCTCCACCCTGCTCCCTTGATGAATCCCAGCACTGGGAAGACTGGAGAGCCCAACCTTCATTTGCAGAAGATTAGCTCCTCTGATTACAGTGTCAGCTGCCTGCAACTGCCAGATAAATCATCAATGGTATCCCAAAAGCAAACCCTGCTATCTATTACAGTAAATAATTTAGTATTAAAGGGATGGGTATTTATGAGATATTCTGTACCGGGTAACTTCTTGGAGACGCAGGATGAAAAATTAATCAACGGTATTTTGTGTGTGCGTTCCTGGTGTATTAAGCTTTAATATTCAATGAATTATATGTTATCTAAAAGCTTGTGTCTTTTCTGCAGTGTGTCTCTACATTGTTGTGTATAGATCATCACAGTGAAAATAATGATGGCTGGGGAGAATGGAAAGGGGGGGTGGGGGGTGGGTCAGTCGTGGGTTTTTTAAAGGCTTTAGAGTAAGCTTTACTTGAGGGCCATTTCTACCTCTCAAGAAGATTGTTTACACTGTTTCCAGATATTACTAATTACAATACAGCACCTCTTGCAAGGCCATATTAAATCAATGGGCTACAGGGGCTGCAGCCCAGGGCCCCGGGCACTAGAGGGCACCGCAAGCATGATTACCATTGGGACATTTGTTAAGGTTATTTGATGGGTATTTGTGTTTATGTTGATTGGCTTTTGTTATTTTAGTTTATCCGTACTCATGACGCTAACTCACCACACCATATATTGTATCTTTGTGTCTTAACATCCTATTTGCATAGCTAGCTGCCTAATATTGGTGTTCTCTGCTTGTGATTTTGAAAATATCAAAAAAAAGTCAGTCAGTCAGAAAGTATGAGGTGTTTCACAAAAGCGAGAATTTGCGCAAGAAAAAAAAAGAGAACCAACACAAGAAGTGTTAAAGAAAACAAAAAAATTTACACACTTTTTCAAGAAACCTGCTAGTGTTTGAGTGGGAAACATTAAACCGCCCTGTTAGCGAGTCCGACCCTGCTCCAATTCCCGCCTCTGAAGGAGAAAACGATCAGGAGCAAGTTCCTATTGACGAAACCAGCACAGAATCGAGGCCCGTGGCAAAATATTGGACCACTGACAAAATATGTTTATTGAGACCTAACAATAGTACAGTTGTGCTCATAAGTTTGCATACCCTGGCAGAAATTGTGAATTGATGTTGAAAATATGGCTGATCATGCAACAAAACTGTCTTTTATTTGAGGATAGTGATCATATGAAGCCTTTTATTATCACACATTAGTTTGGCTCCTTTTTAAATCATAATGACAACAGAAATCACCCAAATGGCCCTGATCAAAAGTTTACATACCCTTGAATGTTTGGTCTTGTTACAGACACACAAGGTGACACACACAGGTGAAAATGGCAATTAAAGGTGAATTTCCCACACCTGTGGCTTTTAAATTTGCAATTAGTGTCTGTGTATACATGGTCAAGTTTGAGTTTGTTAGCTCTCACGTGGATGCCCTGAGCAGGCTAGATACTGAGCCATGGGGAGCAGAAAAGAACTGTCAAAAGACATGAAATAACAAGGTAATGGAACTTATAACTTATTAAGATGGAAAGATATCCAAAGCCTTGCAAATGCCAGGCAGTACTGTTCAATCACTTATTTAGAAGTGGAAAATTAAGGGATCTCTTGATACCAAACCAAGGTCAGGTAGACCAAGAAAGATTTCAGCCAAAACTGCCAGAATAATTGTTCTAGATACAAAGAAAAACCCACAGGTAACCTCAGGCGAAATACAGGCTGCTCTGGAAAAAGACGGTGTGGTTGTTTCAAGGAGCACAATATGACGATACATGAACAAAAATGAGCTGCATGGTCGAGTTGCCAGAAAGAAGACTTTTCTGCACCAAAAAAAGCCCGGTTACAATATGCCGACACCACCTTGACACACCTCACAGCTTCTGGCACACTGTAATTTGGAGTGACGAGGCCAAAATAGAGCTTTATGGTCACAACCATAAGCGCTATGTTTGGAGAGGGGTCAACAAGGCCTGTAGTGAATACCATCCCCACTGTGAAGCATGGTGGTGGCTCACTGATGTTTTGGGGGTGTGTGAGCTCTAAAGGCACAGGGAATCTTGTGAAAATGTATGGCAAGATGAATGCAGCATGTTATCAGAAAATGCTGGCAGACAATTTGCATTCTTCTGCATGATAGCTGCGCATGGGACGCTCTTGGACTTTCCAGCACGACAGTTACCCTAAGCACAAGTTAAACCTCCAGTTGTTACAGGAGAAACTGGTGTAGGTTCTGGAGTGGCCATCACAGACTCCTGACCTTAATATCATCAAGCCACTCTGGGGAAATGTCAAACATGCGGTTCATACAAGACGACCAAAGACTTTGCATGACCCGGAGGCATTTTGCCAAGAAGAATGGACAATTATACCACCTGCAAGAATTTACAGTCTCATAGACAACGATTATAATAAGACTGCACACTGTCATTGATGCTAAAGGGGGTAATACACAGTATTAAGAATTATGGTTATGCAGACCTTTCTTTGTTGCCATGTTTTGTTTTATGATTGTGCCATTCTGTTATGACCTACAGTTTAATGTGAATCCCATAAGAAATAAGACATGTTTTGCCTGCTCACTTATCTTTTCTTTACAAATGGTACATATATTACCAATTCTCCATGGGTATGCAAACTTTTGAGCACAACTGCATACATTTCACATACTCTTTAAGCATAAACTGATGTTTTCCCTATTTCCCTAGACTGAATTGAGGACAGCTGTGCAGACGTGAATCCAGTGTAATAAACGATGTGGTTGTCTCTACTCCTGCATCCACATTGTGATCTGTCATCGCATCACCTGTCTGCGGCAGGTGCTTTGTCATGTGACCCTTCACCTCTGTCTTTTGCAGGTGTCCAAGAATTGTGACTATGTGTTTGTTAATGGGAAGGAGACGCGGGGCTCAATGAACGTCCGTGTCATCTTCAGCTATGAGCATCTCAGTGCCCCCCTGGAGCTGACAGTCTGGGTACCCAAACTGCCCCTCCAAGTGGAACTGTCTGACAGCAACCTGAGCTTTATTAAAGGCTGGAGGGTACCCATTCTTCCTGACCGCAGGTAGGACTCACACACACGAAACATTACTTTCCTAGGAGGTACACAAAAAGTGTATTAAAAACAAGAAACCAGGCAAGCCTAGTTCAGCCGGCCCATAATAGAAAGTTCCCTTTTGAGATTTGAACCTGGGTCGCCTACGTGAAAGGCTGTGTCATTAACCACTACAACACAGAGCTGTACATTTTGCTGTTGTCAGTATAGCCTCTTGTCTCTATCCTGAACAAATCCTCTTATGCCATTGGCTGTTTTAACAGTTAGTTGGCCATTCGTGAATGAAATTGATGCAGTTAAATTAAACTGACTAACGTTTCTTACCAAGTTTACCTATTCCACAAATACCATCTATGTATTGCATTTACCACTGGCCGTTTTAACAGCGTATTTGCCAGTAATAAGCTTTACCGGTATCTACTAACTTACTGGAATAGTCCTAAGAATTGAGCAATTGCTAGCAAGTCTGCCAAAGCTATTTAATTTCATGGCATTAGAACATAATTTTTTCTTTCATGGCATAACAATGTACTTTTTACTTTCATTCGTGAATGCCATTGATACAATAACTATCAATAAAGGTGACACTAACTAACTTTTTAATCAAGTGAAAAGACGAAATAATCGTGGAATCTACCAGAAATAATTAATAAATGTCGTTGCTCTCAATAGATTCAAATTTAGGTCTTCCACATGAGTGGCACTGTCTTTGGCCAATACGCCACAGCTTTACACGTTTCAGCAGTCGCTAGACACCATTCGGGATTGTGTTAAACTGACTATTGTTTCTTATTACGTTTACCTCCACCATAGCGTCTATGAACTGTATTGCTTTTGCCACTGGCTGTTTTAACAGCTTATTAGCCAGTAATAGCCTTACAAGTATCTACTAATTTCCTAGGAATAATCATAAGAATTGAGCAATTGCTAGTGAGACTTTAAATGCACTTTTCCATGCCAGAAACAGTCGCAATATAACCGTATACAGTTTAGGTTAAGGCTTACTATAACGTAACTACTGAATGTTGTAGCCAGCAAATGTGTTTGTCTATCCATTCAGTCAGTCAGTCAGTCAGTCACTCACTCACAGAGACATTTGCTCTTCTTGGCCGGCTCCACTTACACGGTCCGGCAAAAATGTTACCTTTAAAAATGATATTGTGGGAACTGTTTGAATCTCCTGTGTTAATAATGAATTGAAAAATGTTATTGTTTAAGGAAATTTTGCAATAAAGGTAGTAAATTACTTTTTCTTTAAAAAATGCAAAACATTACATAATAGGTAACTACATAACAAACAAGTAGATAATTTTGTTATTGCCAGTTATTTAAATGACTATTTCTCTGGTAAAGTGAAAGAACTCGACCATGAACCGTATTTTTTGTTACCATATTTTTTTGTACATATTGTTTAGAAATGAGTGACTAACTGCCGTTCTAAATTTGGGAAAGCTAGAGGTGGGCAAACATTTCTTTATTTTATCCATCAAAAATGATAAAATAATATAATTGACAATGGTGGCAGACTGCGTTGCCTTTTCCATTTGATACATGTTTAACCACACACCTAAATTAATTAGTCCACAAGCATGAAAGACAGCTAAATAATAACCACAGATATAATTAAACTACATAAAAATTGTTAAGAAACCATCCCAGTCAGTTTGATATTTGCTCTGTGTTGTAAGCTAATGATTCCCCACTGTGCATGTCAGCACACAGAGCCAGGGAGCTCACTTAGGCCATAGTTTCAAACAGAATTAATATATGGTAAACAACAAACTGATCTTGAATACATCTAAAACTGATAGCATTGCAGTTGGTTCAAAATGTTTTCTAAGAACTAAACTTCAGTTGGAGCGCATAAAAAGTGAAACCATTTAGTATTTTGAAGAGGCTGATCTGCTAGGAATAACACTGATAACTATAATTTTCTTATGCATGATGAGAGAAACAGTGCATCTGCTATAAAAAAACTTTGAATGTTTTGAATATTTGGTGCAATAAATAAACTTTACTGGTCATTATTGTCTAGACAAGATATACCAATAAGGGACTCTTTCCATATCTTAACCAAATCCAAATTCATGACAATATGCTGTATTATACAGAGCCATGATCACATGGAACTTTCCATTCCCAAATACTTAAGGAAACAGCAGTCACCTTAAAGGTGATTAAAAGAACATCTTATGGCAACATAGTGATGGTGAAGAGACGCACAAACATCCAAATGTCTTATGTGTATTTGATGTGTTACATATACAGTGCTCTCTGTGATTACTCTGACTGTGATTTTGACTCTATACTCCAGAAATGTGTTTGTTGATCATACTATTTCTATTAGGATTGAAGTATAGATTCTGAGCTTTTATTAGATGGTATGTGTGTACACCATCTAGCGATGACAACACTTATTATACATTCTATGGTAGTTGCAGGGCACCAAAAGTAGATCAGATCAGAAACATCTAAAACTTCAGGCTTTTCAAAAAACAACATGAAAAACACTGAGCTTAGCAATCGCATGCATCCTGCCCAAGATGCCCTGACTGCTAGGCACAAAAACTCTAATTAGCCTCAAAACAGCATGGCACTACTTGCTAAAATTACCTGAAAGAGCCTGTAAGGTATTGTGGACAGTTGAGACACATTAACACGTACCAGCACGATGGCAAGAGGAAAGTGTGGAGAAAAGTCATTAAATCAGCATCAAACCTCAACTGTGAATCATGGTGGGGATGTGCTGTCTTTTGGACAAGTACACTGGATAGTGGCACTGGAACTGGCTCACTTGTTGTCATTGCTTGATGTAATGGCTGATAGCAGCCCATAACTTACTGTGTAAAAAAATATTTTGTCGACAAAGGTACAGTGAAGTGCCTCCGAACTCATTGGACAGTGTTTCCAACATTGGGCAATGTTTTTGTAGATCAAAAAAGTATGATTAGCCAAGTAAATCTCTACATTTTTATCCTATGTAACATCCCTTAAATTGATTAAGAAAGGGATGGGCAGGAATACAGTACCTCAAAACACATGTAGATGGATGCAGGACAGGGCTGGCAGAGCAAATGATGCATAAGATATTTCAACCAAATACTAAACATAAGTGCTAGACTTGTACATGATATAAATCTGTCCCAAAATGTCCTTTTCAGTAATTTAATGGCCTTTTATTTAGGCCCCCTTGAAACACTTCCACTTTCTTTCTGTTCTCTCTCTGTTTTCAACAAAGGCCAGACCTCTTAGACTGCAGTGTGTTCGCCACATTGCAGCTGCTTTGCTCACTGGCTGTGTTATCCAACAATGGGTTCTAAAATAGGAGAGAAGTGTAATATGTTACACCAGCCAAAGCTTCAGCTTATTTAGGTATCCTTAAAACCCGAATAGGAACAGAAAATCTTCTAAATAAGAGATCACATGTCTTAAAAGTGGTAAACTAGTTCTGAACAGAGCATGATAATCCACAGAGAGTCACACAATGTTTCTTGGGTTTACCATAGTCTTATCTTAATATTATTGTCCAAAAGAGGGGTTTTAGTAAAAGGAGAAAACAGTGCCTTTCTGCCTTTAATGTCTAGAGTTATCCGATCAGGGGACATGATGCATGTTCAGGTATTGTCAGACCTTTTAGGGAACATGGGACAACCTGCTTTATATTCTGGCAAGCTCTAGGAATCAATGGGTGGGATATGCTTTGTCAGTCACTGACAGCCCACTGCTGCTCCTGCATCTCAAGTTATCAGAAAGGATAAGTCAAAGCAAAGATTAATTAGCCTTGGGAAGAGAGGAGGACCTTTAACATTTAAGGAAAAAGCCAGCAGCTTCTCAGGTTGCTGAGGAAGAAGGAACAGATTTGGCTTCCTTCCAACTAGACATTCATTGATACAGGAATGGAATATATACATACATGCATGTTTTGCTTATTTGGTTTTTGGAGTTTTGTGCCAGCTTGGAGCATTCGCTCACTAAGGTCACTTTGTAATAAACACTGAAAAAGATGTCCTCTACAAGGATTAGTGTTGGAGCTCTTATCACATTAAATGCTATGACATTAAATTGTGATGATAAGAAGCAATTATTAACATAAGCTCCCAAAAGAAGATGCAGGATTTTAGTACAGAACCGCATCATACAGGATCATACTGAGTAAATATGAAGCATCATTGGTATATGATGTTTCCCCTTTAGCACAATCTCAACCAATGTCCAAACATAAAACACTTTAAAGTCCATAAAAACACAAAAACAGAATTAAAAGAAAGTGCTAGACCGAGTAACGTGGTACTGGTTGGAGGCACGTTGGCTGGGAGATACTTCGACAGCCTCGAATACTCTGCTCTTGACTAGTGAATTGTGAAGACCCTTCTGGTGGGCATGTTTTGTGTGGTATTGTTAGCTGTCCATGCTGGATGATTGTTGTCTGTAATATGAAATAAACCCCCCCCGCCCCCCCAACACACACACACCTCACCGTATTGCAGGAGTGCCAGAGACAGCGACGCGGACGACGATGAGGATGACCGTCGGATGAGCCGGGGCTGCACCCTGCAGTACCAGCGTGCCTTGGTCAAGGTGCTGACCCAGTTCCACACCACCTCCACCGAGGGCACCGACCAGGTCATCACCATGTTGGGGCCTGACTGGCAAGTGGATGTGACCGACCTAGTGCAGGACTCGCTGAAGGTGGTCGACCCCAGGATAGCTGAGCTGGTGGATCGCACTGTGCTGGTTGGCTTGGAGCTGGGCTCCACTGTTCTGAAGGTATACCACTTTTCTCCAGAAATGTGCCTATAACATCTATAACTTCACAGAGAGAGACAAGTAATAGATGTGGGTTTGGTATCAAATCATTTCCATATAAATAAGATCTGGGCTGAGACTCGCCAGTTCCATAACCCTCCATTTCAAAGTTTTAGCCATTCTGTTGAACGATCTATATCAGTTCAGCTTCAGGTTTTAGTCTGATGGCTTCACATTCTACTCAAGCATTCCCTGATCCAATTGACTCATGATTGAGAAAAGAAGCAGCAAGCCATAATGTTTTCACAAAGTCCATTGGCATTGTGGCCAAGCAACTCAGATCCTGACTCATCAGTCCAGAACACTTTATTCCACTACTGTTGTCATTCACCCAGGTGTTTGTCTGACCAACCTCTGTTGGGCATTTATAGATTTGTTTTTCTTCCTGACCTCCCTTGTAGGTTTGCGCAGAGTCTTTCAGACTGTTGACTCATGTACTTTGACATTGATTGTGGCAAGATACGTCTATAGATCCCTTGATGTAACCCTGGTGTTCTTTGAGACTTCTTTTAAAACCTTTCAGTTAACTGGGGCTGAATCATAGATAGATGTTCAGAAATCTAGAATTTCGGTCGATTGTACACTGGACAACAGAATAATTGACTTCTAATTGGTTGCGTAAGAGATCAGACATATGAAAATGTATACACTCACTACTGGATAGCTCTGGATAAGCATGTCTTCTTAAATAAATATGAGTTGTAACTTCATGCTAAAATCAAAATAGATTTCTGAGGCCCTAAAAATAAATATTGTGGATTTTTCGATGGAAATCTTGCAAGGGAAAGAAAAGCCCAAAAAATAACCCTTTTGGATTGGTTACTATGAAAATGTTAAAAGAAGATATCCAATAAATCACCAATAAAAATCCTATAGAATGGTTTGAAATCCTAGTATATATTCCTAAAGGACTGTTTTGAGTAGGGATAGTCTCCCACTGTGAAGCATTACCATTCAACCTGAGTGATGGATGGCTTTGAAAACCAAAATGATTGAAGGCTGGGAGCAATTAAAAGATCTTAAGCTCATAGCATATTTTAAGGCACAATAGGACCGCTGGACTTGACTGTCCTAGAAAATGAAGTGTAGTCTGTTTTTCACTACCCACCCCATATTCAAATATTCAGCACTTTGGTGGAGTGAATCATGGATCTTCTGAACATAATTATTTAACTCAGAGTGTTCACTCATGAACATAAATGAGTTATAAGAGCTCTTTCATTAGGCAAACGGCATTTTTCAGACAATCAATTAATTGCATTGGAAAGTACTCTGGGCGATTTGATATTGGACAACAATTTATTCGCACCATCTAGACTTTGAGGGTCTCCTTTTGGGGGATGGGAAACTAACTTTGTATCAAAATGCACACCCGCGCAAAAGAAAAGTTTGCTAATTAAATAGCGAAACCACCAAGGTCATTAATAATTAAAGGGCAGAAAAGCACTTTGTGAAATCTATGCTTTTGCTTCCCCCACCACTCCCCCACCACTCTCCTGGAAAGTTAATTGTTGTCTTTGATTGAAAATACGGCACTGAGAAAGTGAACAGTCAGATTTAGTATTGTTTACAGAGTTTTGAGAGATTACTTTCCTGGTCAATTAATTCTGTGTCTTATCTCCTTTCCTTGTCGAAGTAAACTACATACTAGGATAAGAATCATGGGGTGTGGCCCATATACATATATATATACAGAACAGAACTCAGTGAAACATACTTTGCATTTCTTGGCTCTGGATTCAAGCACTTTGGATTTGAAATGATGCACTGACTATGTGGTTAAAGAACAGCAGTGCGCTTTAATTTGTGAGTATGGTCATCCATATTGGATGAATCATTTTGAAATTACAGCACAATCATAGACAGTTTCCCTAAGTAGTTTTAGCAAAACAATATTTTGGCTACATTATACAGTCCCAAGTATAGCTTTATATTTATTTCTTAAATACTATTAGCTTACCAAGGTACTATTTGTACAGAATTAATTGAATAGTTTTTTGGTATTTACATTATTCCAGTCAGTAACAACACAGACATTTATTCTATTTTGAATCAATTATCCACATTCATTTTGGCCAAACAAAAAAAGAGCTCAGTTATTCATTATTATTGCTACTGTGGAGAATATTTAAATGAGTCAGGAAACATATACAAAGTGTGGCTAATTCAAAGCTTTCTAAGAGAGACAGCCAGAAGTAAACAACTGTCCTGCTGAGAGTGCTTCACGATTAAAACTAAATACTCCTAATATCATGTGGTCTTGTATTCATCTTATTTCGATCTCCCCTGGTTAAATTTCTATGAGCATAGGGGAGAAAAGGGGAGTGCACTGCAAAGAGATGGATGACCAACAAACTGGAACGCTCCTTTCCAGTACATTAGTTCAATCTGATCCTGACAATATGCGTCTGGGAGTTCCTGACGGCAGACCTTGGGATCAGTAAGACGACGACGTTGTCCTCTCTCGTGACATACGCTGACGTCAAGCCGCCTTGGGAAGCATCATAAAAAGGAGCTGAGAAAACGTGGATCCACAACATCCTCCTGCTTTCTGTTTTGAAGAGGAAAAAGAGTTGAAGTGGAATGGTTCTGAGCAATTTTAAATGGTTTTAAATGGTGTTATGGTCAAAAGGAACATGGACAGAAGCTCTTGATGGCCCGTTTTACAGTAGATTTGGCATGAGAAGCTATAGAAGTGTCACGACTCACCCAGCTTGAATGAGCACAAGAGAAAATATTTGGATAGCTAATGATGTACAATGCCTGAAGGTGAAAAAGCTATTTGGATAATGAGAAAGGCCATGTGCCGGTTTTCCTCCAAAACTCCCATCTCTAGCTGCTGTTATCACCAGAGAAGTACACATTAAATTAGTTAAAATGGGAACATTTATACATTTTCCAAAAATAATGTGGAGTGGGAGTGTTGTAACATCTATCTAAACCACCTGTACAAGAAGCTGTTTAGAACAGAGTAAGGCAAATGCCTGTGTGGTTGACATAACGTCTGTTCAGAGACGTGTTCCATCAGTAAGTGTTCACTCTCCTTTATAAAAAAAAATACATGACCTTTTCAAAGCGGAGGCAACAGAAAAGTGAAATAATTATCTGTAAATGCCATGTTTGGTTCCTTGATGGAGGCAGACCTGTCAGGGCCACAGGATTAGCTCAAGATTGTTGAGGGTATTGCCTTATATTTTAACCCTTAGGCCATTTGAGAGATTCAAGTTTTATTTCTTACCACACATTGTTGAGAGCCTTAGTGTAGATTAAGAGGTCAAGTGCTGGGCGCTGGGGCACTGTTAGTGGGAGCCCCCAGGGCTCGCCATCCAGCCTCTGGTGCTTTTGTTTTGGTTCACATGACTGATCAACAAAATAGACATGCCATTGCACTTGCATGTATTGTATGTCCTTATATCCAAATGCTTTGTGTGACAGTCAATGGTTTCGTGTTGTTTGCAGGTGGATTCTCCACTCGCTGTAGATGCCATGTTGGGAGAGACACCATTTTCTGTCACTGACGAGAAAGTCTCCATCTTGGAACTTCGCGTCCACGCCATATCTGGACTTGCTCTGTTGCTACAGCCCAGCCCTGGCAACAGTCATACTATGGTCGCTAAGGCAACTGGCCTGCAGACACTTGCTGCACCAAAGCAGGTACTATACAAATATTTAAGATGATACATGTGATGTAATTTAGTTCATGTGTGGATATCTATCACCA
This sequence comes from Esox lucius, assembly GCF_011004845.1. Taxonomy (NCBI): domain Eukaryota; kingdom Metazoa; phylum Chordata; class Actinopteri; order Esociformes; family Esocidae; genus Esox; species Esox lucius. Next base: position 28,580,706 of record NC_047575.1, read on the forward strand.
TCTTTTTTGGTACTCAGAGAATTATAACTGAATTTAAATTCACCATTGTACCTATTTATTTGCTAAATTATAGTACATCACAGCAACTGTGTGACCAAAACACATCTTCAATGTACAGACTAGGGGTGTGCCGACTACTCAGACAAAACACAAATGTCCTTAGGCACATTAACAATTTTCCGGATACGGATATATTTATATAATGTCATTGTCTGGGATCGTATAAAGTTACTGAAAACCAGACATTCTCATGTCACATACCGCACTGAATGCTAATCATTGATTTTCAGATGTTGTTGCATAAGCTAGGTGTAGAAGAAAAATGGATGTCCTGTCTCGAAATTTAAACAGCCTTCTGTGGCCTCAACGCATTTATTTTCATGTTTTTTTAATGTAAGTGTTATAAACATAAATAATGTGCATTGGCCACTTGAGCTGTCCGAATTGTTTTTAAACTGTGACCAATTTTGGAGTGATTGCAGAAAAATCTGAATGCTCTGTTAAGCACTCTGAGTGATTGAGCAATTACAGACACGAGGTGTAGGCTAGGATTAAGGATCGGCACACCACTAGTATTCTATTTCTCTTTTTGATTTATTTTGTTATGAAATTTGTATTTTGCTTTCTTTTACCATTCACAATGCAAGTTCTGGTGCTATCAGAGGAATAACCTCTGTGTAAATGTAACAATCTGCTGATGACAGATAATGCAAGTTCTTGTGCTGCTGTTTAGACATCGATTTAGGGTATCTTCTCACAAAAGGACTGACGAGTTTATCCAAGTGCTGGAGCGTGAGGATTGAGATACCGGGGTGGCACAGTAAACAGTTATGGTAACTGTAATTAATTGAGGATGAATATAAAATGCATGTACAGACATGGCATAAATGTCCCCCTGGAGAGAGCCAAGTAAGACATTGATGCAATGATTATCTCACATAGGGACTGACTGGTTCATCCTAGCATTGGAATGTGAGGATTGAGATACCGGGGTGTTGAAGTTCATGCAGTCCCCCTGGAGGCAGCTGAGCTAGAGAATTGTAACAATCTGACGGTTTTAATCCCATTTGCATTTTGTATTTTTATTTTCACTGTAAACATTGAATTGCTTCTATATATGGATTGTGCTATATAAATAAACTTGCTTGCTTGCTAGTAAAGGCCATCTTTGTTTAGGCCTTCAAACATGCTCAATGGAAAAAAGAAGTTCAATGAAACATTGTCAAACAAGTCACCCAAAAGTTCAGAAGGTATTGCCATGGTAACAAAGTCTGTGAATTAAAAAACAGGACGCTTTCTCACACCGTTAGAGGAATGTCCCTCCAGGGAACAGTGCTGTTCTCTGTCTATAGTAGGTATTTTCATTTAAAGCCATTTGATACATGTTTATCCAAATGGTAGGGCTGTCATGATTATGACATTTTAGCAGACGATTAATTGCCACACAAATAATTGCAATTAACGATTTAATTGTCAATTTTGTTAATTTTCTGCCACTATTACAATGTAAGCCTAATTAGATTAGATTCAAATGTATTGTCACTGAACAAGTACAGTACAACAAAATGCAGTTAGCATCTAACCAGAAGTGCAAATCGAAACATTTACAAGTATTATATGTACATTACAAGTGGAATGTATAGATGTGCAATTAAGGCAAATAGAAGAGGGCAGATGTTGTAGAAGTATTAAGTATAGTGTATGTTACAAGTGGGATAAATATTTGTGTGGGTACAAACGGCATTCTAGATGGAGAAATTGAAGGTGTAAGATAGCATGTGCAACCAGGATGCAGAGATAGCAGCAATGAGGTCCCCGAGGTAGACATGCCTATGTATCAACTGTAGAAATTCACAATGGCTATTCTAATAATATTGAAAAGATACACCTGGTAGATCCAGGGATCTTTCTTCAGAATATCTGTGGTGTTTGCACTTTTGAGGGCCATCTTTCTGGAGCAAATCCGACAATTCACCTCACCCAAATTACTGGCCTCACCTATTTCATTTGGCTTCAAACCAAAATGTGCACAGAGCGCTGAAGTTGTGTCCGACTTTGGAACTACCCCTAAATCCATGTTATTAATGATTGCTCTTCACAAAATGCAACAGCCAAGTAATGACAATTACATTTTCCTGCACATTGTAATATTTCACCTCTCGCTCTGCTGCAAATAGCTCATTCTAAAACTACTATGTTGGCCTTTCTAACGCAGCAAAACGTGTTTTAACACTCAGTTGATTAATTCAGTTAAAAGTGTACAAGTAGGCTACGATTAATTTTATTTTCAAATGTTAATATGCAATGAGACAACTGATATTTGCATCCATGCATTTTAATGCACATTATCCGATGAGAAAATAAAGATGGAAATGACAAAGTTCTACTTATATTAAATAATAGCCTTATGTTGAAAAATTATATGAAGTTGCATTGCAATTTTTTTTTAACAGAGTTTAAACATACTGAAATTAAGAAACAAATGGCTTTCTGTACATGATCTGCGCAGGTAACTTTCCACAGAGCTGTCAAACCTTTTCAATCTCTGCGCTAGACATCCTAATTGATGGAAATTGGCATAATTTGCATAAAACACCCTTATACAGATTTTGGAATCAAAATTTTGTGCAAAAAGATCGTTGTCATAACAATAATTGCTATCTGGGTCGAATAATCACAATCAGGCAATGATGTAATGATTGCCAACAGCCCTACTAAATGGTGTGAATATCGCTAGAATACACACCATTTGCACATAACAAAGACAATATAAAAGCACGCCTTCGCATACAGATCTGTCATCGCTTAAGAACAAAGCAGTTGCTTTCAGAGACTGACATCTTAACTGACTCAAATTAACTGACTAAATTGTTGAAATACATTAATTTAACACAGGGACGTAATCTGTTAATTGAGACTGTAGTTCGCAAAAATACTTTTTGAGAGTCTTTCTTATCTGCAGAACACCATAGGGATTGATTTCCATAGGGAAACGTCTCTCAGAGATTCCTTCCTGTGTGTAGCATCTTGCCTGCTAATATGATCCTGGAATTGATTTTCAAAAGTTACAAGGAACATCTGTGGGAAGTAGCTCATGAATTTTCATGACATCACACATCCACAAGATGGACTGTTGACGCTTGCAGTGCTCATTAGCCTATTTGCCTTATTGCTGTGCTGTGCCCAAACAACCCCCCAAGATACAAGGCTAGAATAAAAATTTAAAAAACGATCATGAAAGACTTGCAGGGAACGTCAAACCGCACCAGCAAAAATACATCTTGTTTAATAAGAAGCAGAAGAATACAGCCATGGCATGTTTGAGTTTTGCAACTGGGCCTTTGGCTTCTCAAAAGTCTTGCACATAAATTATTTGCCATCTTTCCTGAGAAGCTGGATCAGACAATGTTTTTTGCAATTGGGCCATATTTATTCATATTTCACCACAATGAGAGAATACAGACAGGTTTCAATACCTAGGAAATTGTTTATCAAAGAGATATCTATTTGCTCTGGCTGTGGCCAAAAAAAAAACGTCACTCTCAGGCACAAGTATTAAATTCCTATGTATCTCGCCTTCCACTGCTTGGCCACCTTAAAATTTAATTAGTGTAATGTATTGTCCTAAAGTGCTCTCCAAGGCCAGACCATAAAAGGCAGCCAATCCCACCGCCATTGAAACTCTCAGAGGGCTTCTCAGACTATTTCACACCAGTTTCACAGGAAAAAGCCTCCACGGCCATGTGTGCTAAACGTCCCCTTTTTTACTCCATAAATGTATGAGTGCTATAAACTACAACTAAGAGAATTGGACAAGTCAAGGTCTCTTTCTATAAGCCTGAAATCCACCCCATTGATATATATACAGTATGTGTGCTTGTGATTACCATTTGTTGAGTTCAACCATCCCGAGTGTGAACTGTAATATCACTTGCAAGGGCAGCTATAGTCATTGAGATTCTGAGACTCCTGTCAGGTCAGAAGGGGAGCACAAATTAGCAATTCTTTGGCTGTCAAAGTCACAGAGATATTAGCATTCATTGTAAAACCGGTGGTTTGTATCCTGAACACTGTGGTATTTGTATATATTCAAAATAAGGCACCTCTCCGGTTTGTGGTATATGATCAGTGTATGTACCATGACATAGGGCTGTATCGAGGCATTCTGTGTTAACCTATTGATTAAATATATATTGTTATAGTCTAATTATCCTGTGGGAATTCTATTGATCTGTCTGCTGCAGATGAATCCTGAGCTCTTCAAAGAGGACGTAATATGGAATATAATTTGAACATTCCAGTCACCTGTTAGGACATTCAACCTCAAGTGTACGGTGTGCTTTGTTTGCTTGGTGTCAAACCTTTTTGATATGTCAGTGAAGCACTATAGTGGGTTCATCAGGACATGGTGCCATAGTCAATGTATTATTTAAATAATGTGTTTCAAAGGCCCTCTTCATCTTGACAAGCAGAGATGACAGAGGCTTCATGCTTGAGCAGGAATGTCATAGCAACCTTGAAGTTCAGTCTCCTCTGCCTGTATCAAAGTGAAATACATCTAAGCTTTCCAAGAGGGGCGTTCCAATACAATCCAGACAGAATTTTGATAAATGCCTCTTCCGCTGAAGTATGAAAAGACATCTCAGTTAGGGACTAAATGTGCTCTGTCAGAAAAGCTCTTTCCTTTTGTCAGCCCTACAGGGCAGGTGCACTAGGTTGAGCTGAGAGCTATTCTTTTAGCAGGAGCCAAAGTAAGGCCTAGAAAAAACACCTTGTTACTTGAAGACATGGCCACCAAACATTGCCATTACTCTCATGAAGCCAGACTCTAGCTGTCAGGTAAACTGCTGTGCAGTCGTGCAGTTCTGTCTGTTGTTTACCAGCAGGATAACAGTTGCACAACACCCACTCACCCTTCTTTTCTCAGAGCGAGCTGTGTGTTTGCTAGCGTTCACTTCTGAGACAGACCGCCTGCGTGTGTCTCGGTCTATGGCAAGGCAGGAGGTGCCGACGTTTAGAGATGCTTAGACGATTTAGGGATAGGAGCAAGCCAGAGACTTCAAAGGCAGGGATTGGGCACAAACATTCACATCATATAGAGAGGCATAAAAGTGTGTCTGTTTGAACTATCAAAACGCTTAGTTTTAGATGAAGAAAAAAACAGTCTCAACCAATATTTGGATCTTTCTAAATATGCTAATTGTTTTGTTGTTTGCTCATAAAATACAAATATTGGCATGTTATTTGGTAAACGTGTTTCAACAAAATAAAGGTGTCGCCCTAGTCTGTCCACAGGGTTTTTATACGTATAACTTCAGTAAAAGGCTAAGGTGTAACAAAAATGGGATTTGAAGCTTTGTTAACCTAGATTTTTATTTTATTTCCTTTTCTTGTTCTTACAGGAGGCCAGCTTATCAATCTGGCTACATTACAGTGATAGCACTGCATCGCCTCTGACCTTTTTTGACCCAAAGGACTACAACCTCAATGCTTCCACGCTGGACGACAAGGTGGTGTCCATATCCCAGGAGCCTCAGCAGCGCTGGCCTGTGGTGGTGGCTGAGGGTGATGGCTCCGGGGAGATGGTGCGCATGGAGATGACCATCTGCGAGGCCTGTCAGAAAACCAAGCGCAAGAGCATTATTGCTTCGGCCCCTGTATATGTGAAAGTGCGATTTGGTCCAGAGGAAGACTCAGAGGAGGAAACGGACACCGATATTGATCAGATAACTCGACATCCAATGGTGGGCGGAAGTTTTGAGCCTTCCAATGAACAGCCGGCAAGCGTCCCAATTGACTACACCAACTTCCCTACTATTAGCAACAAAGAGAGGCCCACCGAGGGAGAAGAGGAAGAGGAGGAAGAAGACGACGACTTCATTCATGCGCCCCGTAGTATGACCGACCTGGAAATCGGCATGTACGCCCTCCTGGGCGTTTTCTGCCTTGCCATCTTGGTCTTCCTCATCAACTGCATTGTGTTTGTGCTCAAGTACCGCCACAAGAGAATCCCCCCCGAGGGCCAGGCCAACATGGACCATTCCCACCACTGGGTTTTTTTAGGGAACGGACAGCCCTTGAGGGCTCAGAGTGACCTTTCACCCCAAACAGTGGAGAGCCCAATTAACCCCCTGGAGGGGGTACAGACTTGTTGTCACGGTGACCACCACAGCAGCGGGAGCTCCCAGACCAGTGTTCAGAGCCAGGTCCATGGGAGGGGCGATGGCAGCTCCGGAGGCTCAACCAAGGACAATGCAGAGGAGGCCAGCTCGCCCACCTCCAAGCGCAAGCGCGTCAAGTTCACCACCTTCACCACGCTCCCCACAGAAGACACGCCCTACAACTCCATCCCCATTGCAGATGAAGAGGACATTCAGTGGGTCTGCCAGGACATGGGTTTCCAGGACCCAGAGGAACTGCATGACTACATGCGTAGGATAAAGGATATAGCCTGAAGGGACGGCTGTTAAGAAGCACCCTGAATAGAGCTTTCAAAAAAAAAAAAAAACCTGTTTCTTTCTATTTTTCTCTTTTTTCACTTTAGTGAGAGAACTTTTCACAAATAAAAATCAAGGCCAACTACTCTTCTGTCTTTGTTTGGGTTAGTTTTTTTAGTTTTATTTTATTTTTCGCTGTGCTGTTCTTGTACACACTTTTTTGAAGTCGCAAAAACAATGGGAAAGCCAAAGACTACCAATAGACTAGAGGATTTTAGACTTGAGGCTAGCAAAGTGGCTTTGTGTGGATGCTCCTTCTACTGAGGTAGGGGAGTACATTCTTGAAAGGAATTATGGGCTTCAGTTGTGAGCACTGTTCTGCAGGATGGATTTGAAAAGTGCTTCATCACTCCTATTGGGGGTTAATTAGTGAGCCTGATACAGACAGGAGTGTTTTTACCAGGAATCGTTGGGTCTTGGCTCTGTGTGTGTTGGTTTATCTAAGTACCTTCTCCAACAAAGAGGCCTTCAAGGTGCAGATTACATTTGAAGAGATACTGGGGAGACATTGTCAAAACGACATCATGATGGATAACTAATTGTCAGAGAAGCTCATTAAAAACTATGTTGCAGATTCCTTTTATTTTACCAAAGTAGGGAAGCATTTGTCAATAGAAGAAACTCTCATTGTTCTAAGTAGCACATTATTTGATTTCTTTCAATGTCATTACCGTACATTTTTGCTACATTTCATACTAAGTCCATGTCAGTGCCCTACTACTGGTTTCATACACTTTCCTGATTAAATCTAATGCCTTAGAATGGGATTCACAGATCACAACTAATTTCAAAGCTGACACCCAGTTTTCACATATTGGTTTAGGGGCAGTGCAAGGGGCAATTATCCAAACTGCTACAACTGGTTAATGGTTTACTTATATTGGGAAAGGCAATAGCTTTTACATATATTGTGATGTAATTGATCTCTGACATTCTTTGCATGAAAGGAGATACTGAGTCACAATCAGCAAATTTCCAAATTTGTAAATGTTTGTATTGTAATTATTATCTAATCATACCTAGACAATAATAAAGGACATATGTTATACCATGCAATACATGCATGCTGTGCCAGACTTGCCAACTAAAGCCCTCCCTCGTATGTACATACCGTGCCCAGCTGAGGACCTCCTCATCAACAACATTACAATGAACTAGTTATCCAAACAGAGACAGAGAAGAAAGGTGTTGTGTGCAGGGAATGTGTTGGCCCATCGTCCTCCGCAATTACTGTGATTTCCCACTGTACATCCGAGATCTTAAGAATTACAATGGAAGAACTTTCATTGAGATTTCGAAGTAGAAATAAATTGTTTTCCTTTTGAAATCATTGCCACCTTGTGTAATCATGCTCCCCACTGAACACCAACAATTTTCTAGGAAGTCACTATTTCTATTTCCAATTAACCTTCACACAGAATGATAAGTAGTACTGTTTGGTCCAAAATATGTAAGTAATAAAGCATGGATGTTTCAAAGGAGTCGGTAAGGATCGTCACAGAAGCCAAGAACGCCAGTGCTGACAAATTGGGCCATTGTTATGGTGATGCCTACATTTAAGTTTCTCAGGACTGACAGGGTTTGAGAAAATCTTATATTTAAATCTAGGAGTTTTGGTTAGTGAACTGGCACAAATTAGAATGACTGACATTTTTGAATGCAATGGGATGCCGTTGGTTGAAGCGTGATGAATTATAAAGCAATGGTTGGAAGATGACTGATTCTTTCAAGGTCATGTCGTTTTGTACTGATCTGGGGCCTCATTTATAGCTGTTACGTAATTTCAGAAAATTCTGAAGACAACAATATTGTGGTATATATATTTTGCACACATTATAATTATGTTATAAAAATGACCTGTTGTGGAACCGTGTGGAAGTAAAGGAACACCAGTAAAAGGTGAATGGAGGGTGTTTTTCATGGCAAAGAATCACCCTCCATTCACCTTTTACGGTGACAATCATTTCCTTTATTTGCTGTATAATATGGATGAATTCCTATTTCAGATTGGCCATGGACAAAAGACAAAGCAATACCCATTTTGAAAACTTCTGTTTGTGTCGTCTGACTTTTTTTTTAAAACAGCCATGCTGTGTATATAGTAAATCCCTATCTGTGCATTGAGCAAGATTGATTCTATATTCCAAAAATAATTTAAAAGTAGGTTCACATATGGCTGACGGGACATTGTGGCGCACTAGACATTAAATGTTGTTAGCAGTCTCATGGGCCTAGCCTTTTCATACAACTTTTGTCCTGTTGTCTCTTGACAATGGCATTTTTGGTCCTGCTGATTAGAGATGTGGCTGCACCTTCCTGAATGACTTTACAGGTGGAACATTCATAACACTTGGGGGTTTCAAAGCATTTCTTCCGAACACCTTGTGCTCACTACCTATTATTCAAGTCTCCAAAGAAGATCTGCTTAGAAAGATTAGTATCCGGGATCTTAGTCACATGGTCACACAATCCAAACTATGCTTTCATAAACTGTGTGGCAATGCTAAGCATTGTCTGCATGGCTGTGGACTTCAGTGGCTGTCCTGCCACATCAAGAGCATCTTCAGACATTTCAGGTAAAAGGTCATTGATCAGATGCCTGGTCAAAGGATTATGACAACTTCACAGAGAGTTACACACACTATGGAACTTTGGTTTTAGTTGAGATGGATGTTGTTCCACAAAGAATGTTGTTAGTTGTTCAGGCACCCAAACCGCAAGAGGGCTTTGCTTGAAGCTTGGGCTTGCTACAGCTTGCATTTTTCTTGACTGTTCCCAATATAATTGGGTCCATGTAAGAATTACAGTGGGCAGGTTGGTAATACATTTACTCTTCCCAAGGCCAAAGTTGAGTTGAGAACTGGTCCATTAGGGTCTGAATGTCTGAATGGGAGACAGCAGTGGGTCTGCAGTTATCAACAAAGAGAAGGTTCCAAATATCTGCCCCATCAACACAAAGATGAAAGAAATGTCTGTGCCTAGAGATTTGGGGAGGCATCTTGCAGCGTGGTAGGAAAAAAATATATTTTACAGGCGCTTAAACACAGAACTGCTTCACTATGTTTGTGACCATAAATTGCTTGGTGAAGTCTTGGATGAACAGAAGCACTATATTGATGCATGTTTCTGGGCATCCAAAGGGCCTCGCAGTTGACAATATTAACAACCTTTGTCAGATTAATATAGTTAAGTACTGTTCAGTTTTCCACATGTCATTTGTCTTAGAATTAATGGGCTACAAACACTGTGACAGATAATTTTTCTTAATCCACACTGGATCTCGGACAGCCAGTGATGGTCTTGGTGTTCTTTTAGATGGTTCTGTGGGATTCTCTTTTCCAGCAATAGACAATAAGGGTATATCAGTTTACCAGATAGTACTGGCTTTTTTGTTTCTGCCAAGGTGATTGGGTTTTCAAGAGACAGGTTTACTTAATCTTAAGGCTGCCTGTTTATTGTATTACTTTTGTTTTCATAGGCTCTGTACACATGATGTTTAAAATCGAGTGCCTGAATGCAACATTTTCACCTTTTCAAGCCTGGCCACGCTTGGGTCTTGAGCAGTGTGATCCATAAAAAGCATTGGTCAGATGCTTAGGCTTCTGCTGAATTCCACTGCTGCTTCAGTCTGGTGAAATGCCACCCTGTGTTTTAGTCCACAGCTACAACTCCTAAAACATCCACAGCAGCTACTTCATAATATGTCCATCTCAGCAGGACTTTTGATGATGGTGTCCTGACTTTAATTTTGGATTTAAGTGAGGCCTAATTGGCCAGCTTCTCCAAAAGCATTTCTGTCTAGTGGCAAGAAAATATCTAGAAGGCATTGTTGGATGCAATATATATCTAGTCCACCATCGGTTCCACAAACCTGAAGGGTGATAGTTGGAGTCAATTCTCCCTGGCACTAATTTCAATTTACCAGGCTACCTGGTTAAAATAAAATGATGTGTATGTTCCTTTATTGCATGGATACTTTGAATATATGAACCCATCACAACTAGAAAATTGTAGGACAAATTTTACGTCATGGAAATAAAATAAACTAAATCTTATGTCTGATAATTCTATTATTGTAAAAATAATAAATTACTACAAATGGCTGCATATTTCATATTTTCTTGTATTTATTGTTTATTTCTATCTCCTATTTAGAAAATACTAAATTGCCAGATTGCAATGTCATACCAAAATATTAGATGTTTGCAGGATTTAATTAAATTCTGAGTTGACACAAATATTGTGGTGTAACAGTTCATAAATGAGGCCACAGATTATATGGTAATTTACATTCTGGATTAACAAAAAATGTACAGGATGGATAATGTTTACATTTTTATTTGTTGGTTCTGCATAGGGCTGCTAGTTTCTATTTTTGTTCAACACATTATACCCAATACGACCACAATGAACGTAGAAAGGGTACCCAAGCTGTCAGTTGAATTTTACATCAATTAATTTCCACACAAACATCAACTGACCTACCTGCTATTTAGTTATTTTAGTGTCATACAATATAGGATCCAAGTGGTTTATTTGTATAATTACCTTTGAGATTAAATCTAAATCACTTGTTAACCCTGTTAACAAGCCTTGGTAAATCCCTGAAAATCAAAGACATTACATACGATTACAAACAAATGCATTGAGGAAATTTCCTGTTGGCTAAAGCTGGCCGTTGCAACCCCCATTAAAAAAAAAGGTGTCTCAGGATGAATGTATTAATTCTCTACTGTACTTTGATCATCAAATGGGTATTTTGTCTCTTGTATTTCTGTGACCCAAATCAGTACCACTGCTTACCAACAATAGTCGGTTAAGTTTCTAATAGCAGCTTTTTAACATTCTTTTTATATGTATATTGTTTCTGACTTTCCAAGTTGATTTAAGCTTTCAGGGATCACTTATAACCTGTCTTGATTTAAAAAAAAAATGTATGGCTTCTAATAATTTTCATATGTTTCCTTCCTACATGTATATATGTATAAGCAAAACAATTTTGTAATGTGACTTTGGTGAAGGTGTGCATAACTATGTGTACATTCTCTTTCTTCTGCAAGCTGCTGCTAGAGACTTGACCTTCATGTGGTTGAATACTTTTGAATCGTACCCAAACGTGGAGATGTGCAAACCGAACAGTTGTGGTGACCATGGTCCCATCACACTGACGATACTATGTTCATGTACAGAGCACTGTTCAATTTCCTGTATTCTCCTGATAAACAAAAACCTTGTATTTCCAACCTTATATGTAAAGTACTAAAGAAAATACAATACATAAACCCATGTGTCCTTTCTACTTATGATCATAGCACTCAGAAAAAGTTGTCCCTATGACACGGTAGGCTCCATGGAGGTCTGCTCAGCATCTCTGGGAAGCAGGACTTCTTGTGCCAGCAAGGGGCCACAAGCACTGACAGACACTCAAAGCGTGTGTGTGATCACACTATTTGGGGAAATTTATGGCCACTAGTCCGTGAGAACGTCTATAGCCAGAATGGCCAATCAGCGGATAGTTTTCTTGTGTTCCTAAGAGATCATCAGAGTTTGGGCTCCGATTAACCTCTCTGAGACCAGTGAGGGATGGCCAGAAAGACGCACCTGGGTTGAGAAACCTAGGGAGATACCGTTAGCCATCGTCAACGGCTCCTGTTCTGCCTGTTGATGTGCTGTTGTCGGTTTTCACCAGAATACGCTGGTCCAACAGTGTTGATCGGAAATGTCTGAGCAATAAATCATTAGGAACGCCAGTAAATGTACGTGGTGTGTTCTCTGCAACATTGTCCAATTTCCCACAGTGCTGCCCACCCCCTGAGGAGCACACCTGTGCTGATCACTTTTGGAAACATGTAAGAGTAAAGAGAGTCCCCCGAGTGTAGGGCCCAGGGCACAATGAGGATGCCGTAGAGTTTCCAATGGTGGCGGCAAGATGGGTTTAGCCGTTTGACCAATGGTACTTCCACGATTTCCTCCGACGAGGAGAGATTGTGTCGAAGAAAGCGATAGAACTTGAAGGGCAGTACTTCCAGTGTTAACTGCCTGGTAGCTAGCCAATTCTTTTCCCAGTGGAAGCATATCGAGGAGTCCTCCTGCATTCCCTCAAGCTCAAAGGAGTACGTTTCCACCCCTGCTTCATTGAGTCAATCACATTTATTCCTTCATTTAGGGTAGATATGTCTCAAGTACGTAAAGTTCCGATCATTGTGGGGATTGGAAACCCTGAAATACCTCTTACCTACCATCTGATCCTAGCCCTTAACTTAAAGTTACATAAATATATTCAATTCTAACTATGCCCAACTTTAAACTAAACCTAACTCCTATGCCAGAAATCAAACAATTAGCTAGTTAAATACAACCCATGCCATGGTTAAATACATCGGAGGACTGTTAGGGCCTTCTACGGCTTCGGGGAAGATATGAGGATTAATACAAACATATTGTAATTTCTATTATATTTTTTAAACATTGATTTAATCGTTTCCATTTAAATGATCTTCTGATTCAGTTTTAGTTAATTACTCTCTACTCCCACTTATCACTTACTGAGTGCTCCGGGTGTACAACATCCATTTCCATTATCGCTAAAAATAATTCCATGCTTGCTCCATATTCGCTCCATATTATTTTTTTCAACGTAATTTAAAAAGCACTGCACCTAGTTCTGTAATTACTTAGCCTACTACAAAAGCAAATGTTGCCCTATCTGAGAAGGGAAGCAGTCAACATTTCACAGCAAGTCATAGGCTATGCCAAAAGGGTGATGATTGACGGGTGATCAAGTGAAACCGCTCTGCGCTCTAACAAAATGATATACGCTCCACTCCAGCTCCACTGCTATGGCGCAGGCCTGTTTCTTTAGGATGTCATCAAAAGGCATGGATTCTCTTGCATTAAAAGTAGTTTTGATGTGGTTCCCATAAAGTCAATGAGTGATTCTGTTATTATTTTCCTTGTTCTGTTCGATACAAGCTTTTAGAAGTTATTCCCCCTCAAAGAAGGCCCAGAACAATTGACAATTTGATATGAAGTTTGAGGAGCTGTAGGTATCCACAATTGTCTTTACGGTTACTGTGCAAACAGTACAAATTGTAAAACACAAATGTAAAACAGCTATTCCCAAGAATATATTGCAAACAGAAAAGTAAGTTTGTTTTGGAGTATTTACATGTATAGAGTATACTTGTATACATAACATACATACACAGTGCCTTGCAAAAGTATTCAAACCCCTCACCAATTCTTTAACGGGGAAAGACGCAAGGAACAAACCGGGGGTTCGGTGGTAGGGCCCTGGAGTCTCTTATTGAGAAATTAACACAAAAAAGGAGGGAAAGATTCTTACTCTCACTCTTTTCTTCCTTATCTAAATTAAATTCAAACGACTTTATTGGCATGATGTAACAATGTACATATTGCCAAAGCATATCAGTGGATCACAGCAATTCAAAATAGATACAGAAAGAGGGCAATAACATAAATTGGGGGAGCCAAGGAGGGAGAAAGAAGGTATGGAGAAGAGGGGTGAAGTGGCTGCCAAGACTATGACCGCTCCCCCAATTCATGTTATTTTTGAGAGCCCATTCCTGCCATACTGCCAACGGGAGGCTGTCCCAGAGACAACACCACCCCCACGGCAAAGTTTTTGATTACTCCCTCACCTCCTATCAATTCCATAGTTTTTATAAACACCTCCAGGGCCCTAAACACTGTATCTAATCCTTGTGTCTCTCCCCGCTACAATTTGTATTTATTTTTATGGTAGAAATGGGATTTCATACAGCAGCGGTACTACTTTACATGGATAGATGGGATTGGGGGTGTCGTACTGCAAAACTCTTTTTTCAGTCTAGAGTGTGTTATAACTGTAGCTCCAGTTTTTAGGTTGTAGTGTACATTTTGGTGATAATACCCTTTTTTAAACAGAAGCCACTGACTGTAACTCCAGCCTTTTCCCAAGGATCTATTATTTCCGAAGATGTAACCCCATTTTTTCTAGCTCAAACAGTTTAAGAGTTTTTGTGACATTTGCCTTAACTTTTTACTCTAACAAAACACTGTAAAATAAACAATGAATGCCTCAAATCGCCACAAAGGTTTTAAAGAAACAGTTTACTTGAAGCTGTGTGGCAAGATCAGCCCCCATGGAATAGACGAGAAGGAACCCAAGATCTAACCAGTGAACTTCAGTCTTGTCATTTGAGTGGCAGCTAACAAGATGTACATTGAGTGAAAAAAAGGTTGGCTGTTTCCACCTCTGGATGAGGGTGCTTGGTCCTACAGTAAGTCCTACACAACTGTATAGTGACATATTACCCAGTTTTTGGGGACCCATATTGCTGCTTCTAGAACTACTGGCTGAAATTATACAAAGTTAAAGAATGCATATTTAATGTTAATGGAAAGGTAATATTCTTATTCTTTAAATCATAGTGATTAAATATGAATTAAGATAATGTTTAAGATAATGCTTTTTAAAAAAGGTCTACTGATTAATCTTGAGTGTACGTCAAATTATTCTCACTACACAATTATCATGTTACTGTATGAAAGCTTACCCTTAGATGTGAATTACTGGTGCTTCAATGCATAGGGCTATTTGATTATAAGAGATTAGGACCAATTATAGTTAATTTTAGATATTTAAATCAGAGATTGTACATTTAGTGAGATAGCACAGCCTGGCTTCTCCTCCTTGAGAAACGTTTCTTCTGTTACAGTCTGCCTAATTGGGTGTCCTCTCGTGTTTGCTTTGAGGTGAGCATAAAAACACAAAGGTAATACCCTGCACACATGATACAAAGTGTTGATCCCCTGAGTTAAGTCAATTTAAGGATGGAAATGTAGAGGGTTAAGCTACTCAAAACCCTTTGAAATTGTCTGGAAAATAGATCTCCTAATGTTTTGCCTTACCCCTAAGAACCTTACAGGAACCATCCAACGAGTGGCTGATTTTGGTTACCCCTAACGTCTCTGGATAATTGGATGAGTACAAAAGGTGGCTTTCCTCTCCCTCTGGTTACGATCTCCAGTTAAAGAGGTTAAATGGAAGCCTTTCTGCCCGTCTGTTGCTATTGAACAAGATATAGTGGGGAGAACAAGTATTTGCAGGTACTCTTCAACTGGGAGTGACAGAATCTAAAACAAAAATCTTTTTTTTTTTTTTATTGCATGACATAAGTATTTGATACATCAGAAAAGCAGAACTTAATATTTGGTATAGAAACCTTTGTTTGCAATTACAGAGATCATACGTTACCTGTAGTTCTTGACCAGGTTTGCACACACTGCAGCAAGGATTTTGGCCCACTCCTCCATACAGACCTTCTCCAGATCCTTCAGGTTTAAACAGGTGCAGTTACTACAGGTAATGAGTGGAGAACAGGAGGGCTTCTAAAAGAAAAACTAACAGGTCTGTGAGAGCCGGAATTCTTACAGGTTGGTAGGTGATCAAATACTTATGTCATGCAATAAAATATGAATTCATTATTTTAAAATCATACAATGTGATTTTCTGGATTTTTGTTTTAGATTCAGTTTCTCACAATTGAAATGTACCTATGATAAAAATTACAGACCTCTACATGCTTTGTAAGTAGGAAAACCTGCAAAATCGGCAGTTTATCAAATACTTGTTCTCCCAACTGTATATACTGTATCTAGAGAGTAATTGGCCATCTATCATTTAAGTCACAAGAATAGCTATGTCACACAACTATTTCTTTAGGCCTGGGGATGGGGTGAGGGTGACCTTAAAGTCTTCCCAGGTACCTGACTTAAGTGTCTGATTAATCTGTCTCTGTGTTACCGAAGACAGGGGGCAATCACTGGTTTCCCACACGATCTCCAAGCTATGAATCATTTGATAAAGGAACATTGACATGATGGATATACTATACAGTGCCCATGTGGATGATTCTATATCAGTAGTAGTAGATATGGTGAGATGCCCCCAAAATTTATTTTAGCAAAAGAGTGCAAAATAAAAGTCTTACATGCAATATAGTATGCAATGGATTAACTGCTGCCCCCAAAGAGAAGAAATCTGATAATTCATTCATAACATAATTTGGGTCCAAACCGGCAAATTAAAACTGGCTATTAAAATCATTCCAATCCTGATTAAAAGGCAAACGTGTGTCTACCAGGTAGTAGAAACTTTAGAGCATGCAGGTGAACTTTGATATTTCTCACAGAACAGTGAAAACTGGAACAATGGCTAGGCCACGATAGAATGAGGCTATAGGAGTTAAGGCAGTGATTACCAAACTCCTTCCACTCAGACCAACATTTCTGACCATGGGAGAAAAGCAGGTTCCCTCTGACTTGAACCTACTGTCAGTGGATAATACAAACATCCCTACTTCAATTCCATGCCTACCATTTCTTTTGAGAAAAATTATCCTTTGATTTTACAATTCCTTTTTGTGCTTAATCTGTGCTTATGAATTAACCATGTTAAATTTAACTGCACTGTTATATTTGGTACGTTAGATGACAGATTTGAGAGTTTACATGGAGAGCAGAGTGAGAGAGCCCGCAGAGCAGGCTGCATTTATTTGAAATGACACAATCGGGAAATAACAATAGTGTTAAAGAGTAGACCGCTGGCTTTAATTCCACTTCATTTTCATCCGTATTGGATTAACATTTTATTCCAAAGGTTTTTGGACAGATTATGTTCTGCCACCCATGGACATAACCAGACTGAATGAAAAAAAATTAGAACAGATGCACCATGTTGATTGCTTGTGATGAATAATATAGATAGTTGTCTTCTGAAATTCTAGAAGACGTACATATACAGTATGAACTCTGGTACTCAGTACAAAGCTGACAAACAATAATATTGAAGTCAAATGGGATTACAGATGGTCTTCATCAACCCCTCCTCGAAGGCAGCCAACAAATTCATATTTAGTGTGCATCCTGTGTCTCATGTTCTTTGAAAATGTAAGCAAAATGTTTGCTGTTCTGAGCTAAAATAAGACATTGCCTTGGTAGACTAGTTCTAAAATCCACTGCTAGCTGTTATATAATACAAACACTGTGTTTTACAACAGAATAGGAATACTACTTGGTTCAGGTACTCCCTCAGTAAAAACTTACCTTAAATTAGATATCCTACTATGCTAAGCTTGATCTATAAGCCCCTACACAAGCTGGATGATGTACTGTCTGCTTGTTTTTAATATTCCAATATGCATGTTGACTTGAGTCTATGAGGTAATAGAGTAGTATCTTCTGAATATGGATGGCAAAATAGACTAACAAGTGACAACTGACAGAGCGGCTGTCAACCGTCAAACCTAATCTGTCAGAATTGTTGTCATAACACCAATTTAGGTGAGTAATGTGTCTTTTGGTGAGTGAGACGTCATAATTGTTGCAGGACCACAATGTAGACCCATATGCTCCCAATTCCACAGGTTTGTCTGTCCAGCTGGAATGTGGCAAGTTTCTAATGAATTTTGCTGCATATGCTTTGCACAGTGTGTAAGAATCAGATGAACTGAACAACAGGCTGTCATTTGATTGTAGAGTGTGTAGCCATGCATTGTTAGGAGGCTGTCTGAAAAATGGAAGTGAAACAGAATGTAATTATATTGGATAGTGACATGTCTGAGCTATAAGCAATTATTCACCACCATCTATGCCGGCATCGTTTTTAACTATTTAATGCCAGTGTCCTAATCTGAGGACTGATTCTTCCATTGACTTCTATATTTACAGTATAGTGTGTTAACCTCAAACTCAACTCTGGACCTCCCAGCCAGTTCCACTGTATTTTTTCATTGCAACCCTCTAATCAGGGACCAATTTAGACCTGGGACACTAGATGCACGCTATTAATGATGAGGTGTAACAGAAAACCAGCAGGCTCTGGGCCTCGTAAGAGTTGAGTTCCCCTGGAGTATTATTTACACTATATTTTATTCTGAACCTATACATCAGGTGTAGACTTTGATATTGAAAGGCCAAAATAGCCAAGCAGTCGTTCCCTTGGGACAGCATCTTCACACACTGATTTAGTGTACATAATGCAGTCTCTGCTTTCCAGAATCCAATGTATGTTGCTCAAAGTGTGGCTATTAAATCACTACAATGACATTAATGTATTGTTGTGGTATTGTCTTGTCTTTTCATTTGCATCATGTACAAAATGGTCAAAGTACAGTGTATGCTTGGAAGTTTCTTCCAGACAATGCAACACAAAAAAGAGATTTAAGTACTGTGAGATAATAATATGGTAAGAGATTATTTACACATGAAGCAGATTTGTGGGCTCCTTGATGATGCTTCAGTCTGATCTCATAGTATAGTGTAGTTTATACGGTTACTGACTAAACTTACACAAGATTTAGGTAACTGGTCGGGAACCTGATTTGATGAATATATGCAGTGGGTATAGAAAGTGACCACCCACACTTTGGAGGTGTGCTTCGGGTCATTGTTATGTTGTGGTGCCATGGTGTTCTTTAGGTGGAAAGATTTACTAGGTTTTTGCCAGATATACAGTTTTGCATTCAGGCCAAATAGTTCCATTTTGGACTCACCTCACCACAGCCCCTTTAGCTTCTTGGCCTCTGAATTTATAATGTGCTTTTTGGCAAAGCTCAAATTATACTTGATGTTGCCATTTTTGAGGGAGTTTTTTTTCTTGCCAAGCTCCCATAGAGGCCAGATTTGTAGAGAGCTTGTGATATTGTGATCACATGCACACAGTCTTTACCATAAAGGCCAGAAACTCTTTCAAAGTGGCCATTAGCCTCTTGGTAGCCTCTCTGATCAGTCTCCTCCTTGCCCGGTCATCCAGTTAAGAGTTTGAATTTGATGCCAGCAACAGGTTTAAAAAAAGTTGGGAAAGGGGCAACAAAAAAGACTGGATTAGTTGTGTAATGCTAAAAAATAAAATTAACTGGTGGAACATCTCACTCATCTCTTCATCTTCATCCGCTTATCCGGTATCGGGTCGCGGGGGCAGCAGCTCCAGCAGGGGACCCCAAACTTCCCTTTCCCGAGTCACATTTTGCCAGATCTGAAATATAATCTCTCCACCTAGTCCTGGGCCTACCCCGAGGTCTCCTCCCACCTGGACGTGCCTGGAACACCTCCCCAGGGAGACGTCCTGGGGGCATCCTTACCAGATGCCCGAACCACCTCAACTGGCACCTTTCGATGCAAAGGAGCAGCGGCTCTACTCCGAGTTCCTCACTCCTATCTCAATTAGGTTATTTGGCAACAGGGCAGGCAGTTTGAAGTTTTTTTGGATCACACATATAGTACACAGCATTTTAGGGACGGTTTCATTCGAAAATGTGAGTAACAGTTACTGTAATTTCTTCTGGGGAGGGTTTGAGCTCCAACAAAGCAAGACAACTTAGTGTAAAGAGTGCACAGTAATCATTTGTTTTCAAACTGTCAAATACTGTGATGGTATATATATACTGTGTATAATTTTCTTTTAATACTTTCTATGTAGTATATCCAGGGCCTCTATTTTGATTTTTTTTTTTCCAAGCGAGTGAATCCTACAAGTTAATCATTACTGTGATCATGTTCCTTCTCATTATATTTATTCTGTGGTCTAGCTGAGCCTGTTGGTGAAGGAGTTACACAATAAGTTACATTTCACCAGCTTTTATGTATTATGTCTTTTTGTTCCTCTGTTTCTATGTTCAGTTTAGTGTCGTTGTGGTAATTGGTTTCCCCTGTGCCTTGTTTGCCCCCTCGTTATGTCCATATTTACATTCCTCCTGCCCTAGTGTTTATTGTCTGTCATTGTTCAATGACGTTCGTGAGTATTTACAGTAAAGTTAGTTTGTTTTGATACCTCTGAGCCTGTGTCCTGCTTCCAAGAAACTTTAGAGAATGACAGACCTATAAGAAAGGACACAGCAGTGGTGGACGGTAGGGGAGCTCCTCAGATGGCCATATTCCGACTCAGAGGAAGAGGACCCCTACAGTCACCTGCTGGAGGGCTGACCAGCCCAGCAGCAACCCTGGCAGCAGCACCAGAGGCATCGCCGCTGACAAGCTCCAAACAATTTTGTGGGCGGGGCTGTAGGGTGCCGAGCCCCTTGAGGGAGGTCTTGGGCGTGGGGCCCCTGCTGCTACCCCCAGAGTGGTGGGACGACGAGCCCCTGCCGCCCACTCTCTCCTGTCCCTACTCCCAGCCCTGGTCCCGATCCTCTTTCTGCTCCTCTGAGGCTGCCGGCATCTCCTAGCAAGCTATAGCTCATCTTTGACTATATTCTGACCAAATGGATGGACTAAACTTGGCCCTTGGGCAAAATAACTGCCATGATGGGCCGACCTAATTCCATCTCTTTGGATATCACGTGTTGTGTGGGTAGATATACAATCTTGTTCTGTTTTATGGCACTTTTCCACTGCATGGTACTGGCTTGACTCGGCTACACGCCTTGCCTATTGTGCTTTTCCACTGGCCAGAAGTTGGGATAGTACCTGGTACCAGATACTTTTTTAGTACCTGCTCTGCTGAGGTTCCAAGCGAGCTGAGGCAATATCAAAAGGTAATGTGAAAACAACAAAGACTTCGGATTGGACAAGAGTGACTCAAAGCGTGCAGCAAAGCAAAACAAGCTATTCTGCTGTTAGCTGTCCAGTGTCAGAGAATGGTTTTATGAGACGAGAACCGTGCGTCTTTGAGGGTTTGTCCCAGGAGTCCTTGCGTTGAAATGGATTAATTTCAGTGTCAGTGTATAGGACCAGACTCGTAATTTAAACAATCCTATTTTCCCAAAACTCCTCTCGGTTTGGACATATGCACTGGCGTTGAAATCAACTCGTTGCCCCATGAGACCCACAAAGACACACTGTTTTTGTAGCCTACAAAAATACCTCGTTTTTTTCCCTCCTCTGGGTTTTTCTAGGCTAACTGGTATTCATTGCACTGGTCTAAGTAGTAATGTCAAGCCAAACAGAAGCAGTCTACCAAGTTTCTAACAATTTTTGCAGTCTGCAATGTACAAACCCGATTCCAAAAAAGGACACTGTACAAATTGTGAGGTAAAAAGGAATGGAATAATTTCTAATCTCATAAACTTATATTTAATTCACAATAGAATATAGATAACATATCAAATGTTAAAAGTGAGATATTTGGTAATGTCATGCCAAATATTGGCTGATTTTGGATTTCATGAGAGCTACACATTCCAAAAAAGTTGGGACAGGTAGCAATAAGAGGCCGGAAAAGTTACATGTATAGATAAGAAACAGCTGGAGGACCAATTTGCTACTTATTATGTCAATTGGCAACATGATTGGGTATAAAAAGAGCCTCTCAGAGTGGTAGTGTCTCTCAGAAGTCAAGATGGGCAGAGGATCACCAATTCCCCCAATGCTGCGGCCAAAAATAGTGGAGCAATATCAGAAAGGAGTTTCTCAGAGAAAAATTGCAAGAGTTTGAAGTTATCATCATTTACAGTGCATAATATCATCCAAAGATTCAGAGAATCTGGAACAATCTCTGTGCGTAAGGTTCAAGGCCGGAAAACCATACTGGATGCCCGTGATCTTCGGGCCCTCAGACCCGCATCTGAGGAAGGTGCGACAAAGAAGACCTAAGACAGTTGAACAACTAGAAGCCTGTATTAGACAAGAATGGGACAACATTCCTATTCATAAACTTGAGCAACTTGTCTCCTCAGTCCCCAGACGTTTGCAATCTGTTATAAAAAGAAGAGGGGATGCCATGAAATTTTAAATCTACTTATTTTTCCCTTAAAGTGATACATTTTCTCAGTTTAAACATTTGATATGTCATCTATGTTGTATTCTGAATAAAATATTGAAATTTGAAACTTCCACATCATTGCATTCTGTTTTTATTCACAATTGTACAGTGGGCCAACTTTTTTGGAATCGGGTTTGTATTAACACCAAAGTTACTGCTCACCCTGCTTCCTCGCTACTACTAGTATAAACGCTGCCTTGTGTACAGTAGGCTACTCTTGAGTCAGTCAGTACGCTATAATAGCTGGCAATTAATAAAGCAATTACTTATACCTGTTAATCGGGATGGAGGGGTTATGTAGGTTGTTTTAAATGTGTTGGTGTTGAGTTGTTAAGTGTATACACTTAAATCAAACAGAACATTGCAGTTAGGTCATCTTTTATACTGCAGGGCAATAATTATATTCTACTTTTTCACTCTTTTTGAAACAGGGTGTGTGACCATGTTATCCAGATTTAGTTTACTTTTGATTTGCCACTTTACGTTCAAAGCTTGTCAATTTAAAAGAAAATTGATGGAGTTCATTCACATAGATTTTTCTGTTCACTGCAGGGTTCACGTTAGTAGGCAAATGCTGGCTTTTCGCCGGAATCAGGTGTACGATATCTCCATTATCGTGTGTTGCGTTGGAGGTGGCGTCACGGCAGTTTTCCTGTGATGTCACTATGGGTACAATCTGCAGTGGAAAATAAACCGACGAGAGGTGTGTCGAGCTGAGCAGTGATGCCAACTTAGTGACTTTGTCGCTATATTTAGTGAGTATTAAGACCCCTCTAGCGACTCTTTTTCAAAAAAGCGACTAGCGACAAATCTAGCCACTTTTTCTGGAGACTTTTGGAGACTCTGACGTGAAAGCACGTATCGTTCTTACTCTTCTCAACGAGCAGCGGGTGCTGCCGTGGGCCCCTCCCCCGTCCAAAAGCACTCACAGACAGCCCACTCCTCACGCAGCAGTCCCTCCCAGCTGTAGTCAGAACAGGAGATGTTCACCCCTCGCGTCCAGAGACTGCAAATGAATTGCGCATGCAGGAAGCAGCCGCTGACTGATCCCGCCCTGGCTTACATTCACTGCGGGATGTAAATGTAAAATGTTCTTTGTCTAAAATAAATCACTTCACAAAGAGAAATCACTGCCTTTGACTCACACAGCCTCTGTCACTTACTCACCTTGTCCACTGTTCAGGAATTGTGACATAAAAAAGAAGGTTCATTTGTAGTTAAAAAAAAATTTTTTTACTCACATTCTGTCTTTCCCACAACATTATTCCTCTCTCCAACAGCGTCCATCACAATAACATGCACATGGCCAATTATGCAAATTAGGTGATGATGTCATTTAGCGACTTTTAGGACAGCTAATAGCTAATTTCCATACTAAGGAGTTGGCAACACTGCAGCTAAGTCGAGCTGGTACTATGCAGTGGAAAAGCTCCCAAAGCAAGTAGAGTCGAGCTGGTACCATGCAGTGAAAAAGCACTATTAGAAAAGTGTGAGAGCTGTTAGTGTGTTTAAGAGTGGCGGACCAATGCACTGAGGGGAGTGGTGATTCTATCAGCCAGGCCTTCCAGTCGGGCTCAGGCTCTTGCTGGCCTTGAAATGTGTGATTGAATAATGAGTTCAGTTTGTGCTTGTGTTGAGCATTGTTAGGAAGTCAGAAGTTACAATACCATTTCAACTTACTCTGTTAATTTTCTTCAGGGTTGGTTCTGACGATGGGGAAATTATAGAAAGTATAACCAAAAACCTTTCCAGGGTTTATTATAGACCCATACAGTTCCTCAACAGAGTCAGATCTTACCTGATTACTTCATGCCAAAATAAAGTCCTTGCTTTTCTGTGCAGATCTGGTGCTTTTGAGGAATGCTTATTTTAAATGTAGTTTAAGGAAAAGGAAGTGGGACAATAACATAAGTCTATTTAATGTAATTAATTGTTTTTACTTCAAGTTTTCCTTCTGAATTCCTTCCTGCAGGAGTAAGTTGAAATGTAGTTTAACTTCTGGCTTACGGCGGACTACTCAATGTTTTGGCAAGCTAATTACTATCAATGCTAGTTTGTTATATGGTTTAGAATGCCTGAAGCTTGTTTCCACTGTGTCTGTGTTTGCGTGCAAGTGTTAAACTTTAAAAATATTGATAAGAGTGACTAGGTCTACTTAAAAATTGGGAGCATTATTAGCAGTATTTTACAGTGACCATTTATCTATATTGTCTATGGCGAAAATGCTTAAGAGTACATTCTGAATTTTTTATTTTTTTATTTTCTTTCCCTTGCAATAACATTATAGTATGTTAATCAATGCACTGCTTTTGGAAAAATCTTCCTGTGTCCTTAGCCCTCACCTTTATTGGGATGTTCAACAATGACATCCCAATTTCATCAGTACGTTTGCTGACAACAATGTGGTTGTATGCCTGATGACCAAAGGAGGTTAGCAAACTTTCATTCTTGCTCCAGTACAACAGCCTCTCCCTCAATATGACCAAAAAAAATGAGATGATTGTTGAGGTTAGGAAGCAGGAGAACCATTTGATCCACATCAACAGGACTACAATGGAGAGAGTCAGCAGTTTTAAGTTCTTCTGCATTCATATATCCAGGGACTTGTCACAGACTATCAACGCCACTGGTGTCAAGAGGGCGCAGTGTCAAGAGGGCCCAACAGCAGGGCTCCACTTCCTAAGGCGACTAAAGAAGTTAAGCATGCCAGCCAAGGTCCTCTATAAATAATACTCCTGCACCATTGAGAACATCCTCACCGGCTGCATCACGGCCAGGATACTGAAATAAAACTGTGCCAGTCAAAAGTCTGGACACACTTACCCATTCACTTGGGACAAAGTTCAACCACCATTCACCTCATGCAGTGCGACAGACCTCTCTTAGAGTTAATCTGGCAGTTGACTGTCCATGTTGTTCTATACTCATATTTATCAATTCTGTCAAACAATTTAAATAATCATTTGCATTATCCTCTGTAAATCGTGAATAACTGCAATTTTAGAATGTGAATGCAGAAATTAGGCCCTAAATACCCACCTGTTAAATGTGTTCAAGACATTATTTTCTTGTAAACTACCGACAGTGCTTGACTTGAATAAAGGCAGGAGCTGTCTCTTTAGCTGTATTTTAGTCCACTAGACCAGAGCTAACACATCTTTTTTGTTTTTCCATTTAAATAACCACACTAACCGGCAACATCTATTAATAGCCCATGTAAATGTAAATATAAAGTTGCTTGTCTCTTAAACCCGACAGTTCTACAACATTTTACCATTGTGCTCTTGATCAAGGCACCAGACAGAATTACTGCTACATTAAGCAACTGTAAAAAACATAATTTTCTCTTATCTGGAGAGCTGCTGGGTGTGCAGGCTTTTGATCCAACTCTGCTACGTGCTAGATTGGACTATTGTATAGGCTAGAATCCTACCCGAAACATAAGTCAGGTCTTGCTCTCTCTTTCTCCTTGAGCAAATACAAACTTGGGTACTGCCACACAACACGCTGGTAGATATTTACACATGCATCTTCTTGGGACCAGATGGAGAAGAGGGTCAGAAGGAAGGCACCTCTAGCCTTTCTCTCCTTGTTCACTCAAGAGAATATTCAAATTTCAGAAAAACTGCGAACAGCACATCAACAAATGTGTGCTAACATTCTGTTCAGTAGGATTCAGACAAGTAGCAGGTACAGATGTTTCACAAAATGCAGGGACACCATCAGGAATGACAGGGCCCGGGAAATAATTTTATGTTTAGGACCCAAACCATGTGCCAAAAAAATAAATTAATAGTAATTATATTACTGTCCAAAAAACTGGTCATAAACATTTTACTGTTTAATGTTTTAATTCATAACTTGGCCACATTTAAATCCCTTTGTTTTCAACACAGGTAATTAATTATGTCACATCTTTTCAATTCATAACCTATTCAGTCCCAATAAGCCATTACTGAACTGCTACACATATTTAGATGTTCTCTTTTAGATTTGTCCTTCCATTTCTGTGCTCCTAGTTTTGGTTGCATGATGGCAATATTTTAGCCAGATAGCTACAGTACTGTAGTTAGACAAATGTATTGGTTAAATTAGAAATACATTTAAGCTGCACTATGTAGGATTATTTCCGTAAAATAAAACGGTTACAGCACTTTGCAATTACTCACCGGTCAGAAAGCGGTTCCGCACCAATAATGCCTGATAGAGGATCACGTTCCAAATAAGAATATGAAAAATTTAATTACCTGTTCCAAAAAAACCGTTAACTCAGAGTTCGAAGTTCTTGTTAGCCTTGCTAACATTAGCTTAGGGTTCCTGGCAGCTAGCTATAGAGAGTTGGTCTAAGACTTATTTCGCTTTGCCGTTATTGTAGTGTATGCTGTAGTAGACAAGGGAGGAACGGACTATCGTCCTGGTCTCTAGCTGCCATTATAGTTTCCCTACTCCAGCTACACCCTCTCACACCCTATGCCCGGTACCGCTACGCACTCACCGTGTAGTGGACCTGAACTCAGCTCTCACTCAAGATCACAATCACCAGAATACTAACACCTGCATCTCATTGTCTCCTCCTATTTAAGCCAGTCCTCCGCCACCACTAGGTTGTGAGGTATTGTTTGTTGTGAACGTGCCAAGCCTTTGACTAGTGATCGAGCTAGCCTATTTGTCCCTACCTGTTGTGGTTCTCTCCCCTTACCCTGTTCCCGTCTGTCTCTGTGTTTAGTTGCCTGCCTTCTGGTAAAATCCAGGTAAAATGCGCATTCACAAAATAAGCCAAGGAGGAAACTGTGCCGAAGCCCCGCCCCCTCCCTTCGCGTGAATGGGCACTCTCTCGATTCTCATTGCTGCGACTTGTTTGCTTTTTGAGAGTACAGTTTAGCTTATTTTATTTATTTGTATTAATTATTTTTGCCAAATTTTGCCAACGATGTGTTTAAAACAAATAGCCAAAATGAAAACAGCAGACAGTGCCTTTCCACACGATCAAACTGCCTTAAAAATGTAAATGAAACGCAGCCTAAAGTGATCATTGATTGCTGCTTTTTGCTACGTAGATGAGTGAAATACTTATGGCTAAACTGTACTCTCAGCAAACAAGTTGCAGCAATGAATCAAGAGTGCGCGTTCACCCAAAGGGGGGGTGGGGGGGGGGTGGCTTCGGCACAACACAGAAGGCGATTGGCTGGAATGGGATTGGCTGAGGGGGAAAATTATTAAATGTTTATTAATTATTCTAGTTTTTCAAGTCCTATCTAGTGCAGCTTTAACAAATTATGTTGGCGCTGGTGTTTAGGGTATGACCCTGATTCGCTGTTGGTGTTAGGGTATCATTTATTGGCTGTTGGTAGAACAAACCCTTTTTACAGAAAAGGGTTTAATCATAATGCTGTATAAAAAACAGCAAAGAGTAAAAAACATGAATCCCTTCATCAATGCAATGATTCTGTTTAATAACTGTTAACCTTCTCGATAGTAAAAACATTGCCTAACTAATTTATAATTATATTTAAGCCAATCAAATGGTGTGTCCCCCCAGGCCTGGGCCCGGGTCAACGTTCACGGTTGTCCCCCCTGTCGGCGTCACTGACGAAATGAATGCCAACTCCACTGTCGAATTGAAAATGGTACATGAAGCACTCTGGATAGCTCTGGCAGTCAAGCGCAAACCAAGATACCAGTACTCTGTTGCCCAAAAAAAAAAACACTTACCAGTGTTAAGGATTTTAAATGAATCCTATCCATTAACGTGTTAACTATGACAGCCCTAAATCTACGTTTTATATTTATTTGAATTCAGCCGTTGATCTTTTTATGCCTTCATTAGTTTAGAACAGGCTGTCGTGATTGTAATCTACTGGCATATACAGGCACCGACACCACTTGCTTCTTTCGCAGATCCAGCTTTTATTTTTAGTAAAAACTTTTGGGGGTAGGCGTCATAATGTATGGCAAGATGTATTGTATACCAATGCGGTGCATGTCCTGATTCGACACTTTTTGGGTGTTCTTCAGAGTGACTTCTTTTAATAGGTGGTTGTTGTATCAGTGCCAAGCAGTCCATTAACTGCTTTATCAACCTTGATTTACTGTTTTACAAAATACGCAATTGCTTGTAATTGCAACCCATTTCCACCCCTGCTAGCCTCTTGAATAATACAGTGCCATCACAAACTATTTGTCCCCTTGATTTTTGCACATGTTTGTCTTGAATTATTTCAGGTTTAACCAACTTAATATTAAATTATGGGAACCTAAGTTAACATGTAACACAAGTATAATATTTTATTAACAGTTATGCAGCATTCAATAACACTCAGTTACATCACTGTGGAAGAATGTTGGCCCATTCGTCTAGTCAGAATTGCTTAATTCTGGGACATTTGTACATTTGGTAGCTAGAGAGCCTTATGTGACATCAGGATGGTAGAAAAAAATTGTGGGGACAAGAATCATAAAACCATAAAGTATTTAGTGTGACCACCATTTGCCTCATGCAGTGCAACAAAAAAAGTAAGCTTTTTGTGCTGATGGATAAGTTCTGGTTTCTTTTATTTCAGCTCAAATAAAAAACACTTTACATGTTGCATTGATGTTTCTCAGCGATCTCCATGAACAACCTACTTATCTGCATTTTTCTTCCTAGGTTTGACACAAAAAAATTAAGAAACGAATTACCATGTTTTCACTTCAAGATTTTCCTAGTTATTAAAAGAAATGAGTGAAATAGTGAAGCACATGTATTAGTGAGTAGGCATTATGATTACGTTGGAATTGGGGTTCGTGGGGTCCATTGTGGAAATGTACTAACCTCCCAGTTTCATCAGACGTTATACTTAACGTGACCACTCATGAACACATACAGTACATAAAATAATGAATCTCTATCAAGTTTGAATACATATATTAAAGCTCATTAAAATGATGGATTTTAATCAGACAAAAAAGTAATTACGTTATACAATTACTTGCAGCCAGATAAGCTAGATTGACACTTCAAGAATAGAGGAGTAATAACAAAGAGTTATAATCACAGCTTTCTAAACCACTTAATAGGCTGCACTACAGCTTGTTACATGTACGTGACACATGAGTGTAAGATCCAACAAGCTGAAGGCTACACTGAGCAAATCAGCAGATCACTTATCATTTATAGGCATACTAAAGATAGTCCATTTGTTTGGACGAAACATTCAGTTTCTGGGAAGGTCTATTCCATTTTCAGCTCTTTCTGTTGTTAATGAAGTAACATTTTTTGTATGTTCTGTCACGTCCTGGCATGGCGGGCTTGCAGTGCCAGTTAGATCCATGGGCCTCTCATCCTCTTGTAATTGCCCTCACCTGTGTCTCTGATCACTTTTGTTATTTAAGTTCCCCCTTTCCTAGTATATCTTATCGGTCTTTATGTTTGTTTGTGTTCCTATTCCTTTTGTTAGATTGTTCTTTTCATGTCTTGTATTACTTTCGTTATACCTTTGTTATTTTAAAAGTTCTCCGTTCTCCCTGCGCCTGTGTTCTGCCTTGTACCACAATGTTACAGAAAGACCAACCACAACAGGACACAGAGGTTGAATGGAAGAATCGGGAGAGATGGCAAGTGACTGTCTGGTGGATAGTTCCCCCATAACAATTTTGTTTGTGGGGCTATGGTGAGGGGTGCATCTCCATAAACCCTCCGGCGAGTGGAGAAGGGCACTCAGCCCAAGCAGCTGCTGTGGGACACTAGCGAACAGGTTCATCAGTCACGATGAGTGCCCATGGATTTGGATGCAACGGCTTCCCAGTGAAAAGCCCCACTGATGTCTTGTTCTGCCCCATTGTCCGTCGGTTCGGTAGCTGCATCTCAGCCGGCCCTTCCTCTATCAATCAATCAATCAAATGTATTATATAAAGCCCTTTTTACAACAGCAGTTGTCACAAGTGCTTTTTCAGAAACACCCGGCCTTCCTGTAGTTCATTTCGGGCCGGCTGTACTTTGTTGGCCACAGAGCCCTGTTCTCTGTTGGCCACGGAGTCCTGTACTCTGTTTTCCACGGAGCCCTGTTCTCTGTTGGCCACAGAGCCATGTTCTCTGTTGGCCAAAGAGCCCTGTTCTCTATTGGCCACGGAGCCCTGTTCTCTGTTGGCCACAGAGCCCTGTTCTCTGTTGGCCACGGAGTCCTGTTCTCTGTTTTCCACGGAGCCCTGTTCTCTGTTGGCCACGGAGCCATGTTCTCTGTTGGCCAAAGAGCCCTGTTCTCTATTGGCCATGGAGCCCTGTTCTCTGTTGGCCACAGAGGCCTGTTCTCTGTTGGCCACAGAGCCCTGTTCTCTGTTGGCCACAGAGCCCTGTTCTCTGTTGGCCACAGAGCCCTGTTCTCTGTTGGCCACAGAGCCCTGTTCTCTGTTGGCCACAGAGCCCTGTTCTCTGTTGGCCACAGAGCCCTGTTCTCTGTTGGCCACAGAGCCCTGTTCTCTATTGGCCACGGAGCACTGTTCTTAGTTGGTCACGGAGCCCTGTTCTTAGTTGGCCACGGAGCCCAGTTCTCAGTTGGCCACGGAGCCCTGTTCTCAGTTGGCCACGGAGCCCTGTTCTCAGTTGGCCACGGAGCCCTGTTCTCAGTTGGCCACGGAGCCCTGTTCTTAGTTGGCCACGGAGCCCTGTTCTCTGTTGCCCACAGAGCCATTTGTCAGATCTCCGGGTTCGGCAATTGTTGCCAATGGAATCCTCCCTGAATGGGATACGCTGTCTGACAGGGAGGGAATGTGATAAGATGCCTGCTGACCATGTACGTAGGATTGATTTGTTCTGTAATAGACAATGGCAGTGTAGTGTATGGTTTGGCAGCTAGGACCTCTTTGGAATGACTTGATGTCATACAGGAACAAGGACACAGGGGGATGTTTCAGACCGCGCCACTGTCAGCGCTACTAGTGGGGATTGTGAATTTGGAGACAGCTGCTGTCAATTAACTACTGTGTCAACCCACTGGGACATATCCTATCCTACAAAACAGGTGCTATAGACATGCTGGGAACATAAAATGCATAGGTTTTGGGTGACTGGAATAGATTGTGTGGCAGGGAATTTAGCCTGTTTGTGGCTATTCCGGAGAATCCGCCATGGCTACTCCCACCTCCACTAGTAAAAGTGGAGAAACTAAATAAAGATAGGGAAGGGATTGACCCATCTGATTTCTTTGAAAGACATCTGGGTACTGTTCATTCGGATTACAGTTAAGCCCAAAAGTATTCATACCCATGTCAAATTTTGAGCCATAGTGATTTTTATTTGACCAATATGTTTCTTCTGGCTGGAAATCACATAAACAAGTGACAAAACATGGTAGGACATTGTACTGGAGATACAAATGAATAACGTAACCATGACTTGCAGTTGACTAGTAACTGACTAGAGAACTATTGCTCTTCAGCTGTTCTCAATTTATAGGTGATTAGAATGCTCTCTCGTGGTAGAAATTACAAGACCATTTTGAATGGTATAGAAACTTAAATTTTCTAAAGGGGTATGAATAATGTTGGCATTTTTTGTAAAAATGTGACAAAAACAGAAATAGTTACGTTATTCATTTGTATCTCCAGCACAACGTCTTACATTGTTTTGTTACTTGTTTATGTCATTTCCAGCCAGAAAAACCTATTGGTCAAATAAAAATTCACTATGGCTCAAAATCTGGCATGGGTATGAATACTTTGGGCTTAACTGTATGCACTCATTTATACAGATGGTTCTAAAGAACCGGCCGCACTGAGTCAGCATTTGTAGTGCAGGAATGCACTGTGAGAATCAGGAAATTCTTACAAACAGCCTGGTTGTGCACATGACTGAGCTAATGCCATACTCTAAGCCTTGTAGTGAACCGAAGATATTAAGCTGGACAGAGTAATGATTTACTCTGACTCATGAGCTGTTATTGATGAGTGTTCAGTCATTTAGATCATACAGCCGACAAGACCTGCTTCATGAGCTTTGGGCAAACCCATGGATGGGTGAGATGCATTGGCATACAGACTGGATTTTCTTTGGGTGGAGACTGAGGCAGCCGATGTACAAGTCAAACAGGTTCTTTGTACTGAAAAGGTGGTGAATACATAGACATGAATACATAGACATTACAAACATTTGTGAGATTTCACGGTATGATCATTTGTGTGTAGTTTCACTGATAATTAGGTTTCTGGTTTTATTTAGTCAGAATGTGGCCCAGAAATATGTCAAGTATTCAAAGACTCAGAGTGACAATGTGAACAGAATCCTGTAAGCTTTCCCTTCCCTCCACCTTTTGGTGACTTGGGTAAGAAAAGTATTTTCTTACTTTAAATACTTCAGTATCGCTGGAACTAATAAAATGTTCCTACCATTTCAAACCTCTGAAGAGAAATATCATTTGGACCAATGTCTGTTCTTACAGTTGTGCTCAAAAGTTTGCATACCCTTGGAGAATTGGTACTGTAATATATCTACCATTTGTAAAGAAAATGGTTGTGTGAGCAGGGAAAATACGTCTTTTATTTCAGACTTTTGAACAGGATTCATATTCAACTGTAGGTTATAACAGAATGGCACAATCATCACACAAAGCATGGCAACAAAGAAAATAAATTACTGACTCCTGCATACCCTTTGTTCTTAATACTGTGTATTGCCCCCTTTAGCATCAATGATAGCATGTAGTAGTTTGTAATCGCTGTAATCGCTGTTTGTAAACCCATTGTTATAGCTCTCACACTAACAAACATTTACTATTTATACACAGACACTAATTGCAATTTAAAAAGCCACAGGTGTGGGAAATTCACCTTTAATTGCCATTTTCACTTGTGTGTCACCATGTGTGTCTGTTACAAGGCGAAAGATGTCAAGGGTATGTAAACTTTTGATCAGGGTAATTTTTTGCGGGATTTCTGTCATCATTATGATTTAAAAAGGAGCCAAACAACTATGTGATAATAAATGGCTTCATATGATCACTATCCTGAAATAAAAGACAGTTTTTTTGCATGATCAATCATAATGTCACAATTTCTGCCAGGGTATATAAACTTATGAGCACAACTGTATGTCTATGCCAAAAAACTAGTGAATATGCTGCCACCAAAACAGATTTATCTTCCTAAAGATAAATAGTGGTAATGAGTAGTTTGAGGGTAAACAGCTCTTTGCAACAGTTCTTCTGGACATTACATGAGAAAGCCTGTGTTGACATAGTCAATAGACATACCTCGCTTTCTTAATTTTTCAATAAACTTTGATTTATTTTACTCGTCATACATTATTTTGTTACTTTGCTTATAGATGCTTGTTTAATCTCTTAAATGTGTATTTAGCCAAAAGCTCATACAACCATTAAATTATTTCCAAAAATGACATTCCTCAACATAAAAAGAATCCTTGTGGAAATAAATTATGTATTCTCATCCAACATTCCTTCATGTTAAACCTTAAATATTTCAGACAGAACCATTGTATTTCAACCAAAACATGGTCTTGTTCTGGTATTATCCAGTTGAAAATACACTGCTGCGTCAAATGGTCGGCATTGTGTTGAAAAAGAGAGGCAGGGAATAGGTATGATTCTCATCTATGAAAGCACCTCTGTTGCTAGCCTTGCATTGCGTGACTTGCATGTTCCTGTAGCATTGAACTGAAAAAGTAGTCCGGGTTCTATTTTTTGCCTGTGACGCTTGGCTCAGATCCATAGATAACTATTGTCATTAGTGGAAAACATTAAATAAATGGATAATTGTCTTTGGGGCAACAACGGTCACCATGACTTACAGTACAGTATATCCAGTAGAGAACGCACTCTCAACGATGATCAGAAGACCCACAACCATCTGAAAATCTAAAAGGGAGGCAAGAGTGTACCCCACAAGGTTAATTCCCATTGCATGAGCGTTAGGGACGGCATGGGGCAACACAAGTCAGCCAGTGACTCATCCCCGAAGTAGCACTGGAGAGGGGATACCCGTCAGGCAAGGAAGATTTATAAATCCATTGTTATAGAAAATGCTGTGCTAACAGTGGACTAATCTTTGTTTTACAATTGTTTCTTGTGCCTTTTACTTTAAGGTAATTTACATTTCAGGCAATTAAATATATAATTGAGCGATGAAGTGCATGGTAGATGTGAAACACGCAAATTCCTGAATAGGACTTACAATTTGTGGATCATAACCAGACTAAAGTATTTGATCAGTGCCTGAAAAGTAATAATTTTGGGTCACATGACCAAGTTATAACCAGGACATATTTGTCTGTTGTCATCTCAGTAGATATTTATCTCAGATCCTATACTATACTAAATCCTATACTTGACCCTTTTACCAAGGCATGACACCTCAGCAGAGGTGCAGATTGAGGTTCAGGGAGGGTCCTGATAATAACTTCCTTTCTAGACAGAACACTTTAGCATGCGTCAATAACCAATTTCATCCTTGTTTTCACCTTTTACAATATTTTGTTTAACCAATAAGTCCTTCTAGTGCATGTTTAAACTTAAACTTAAACTGTCAAAAAGAAATCCTGTGCACCCCGAAGACTTCTTCCCAGTTAATAATCTGACTTGTTTTTACCCGGCTTGTTTGCCTCGTCTGTATTTGATCGATCTATTTACTTCAATGTTACTCGGCCAAGTCACAATTTCAGCTTAAATGAGGACAGCAGCTGATGTTTTTTGGGCTGTGCTTGATGTAATGAATACCCTGAGGTTCATGTTACATATGAATCTGGGATTCTGAGTAAATGTAGACTTAAAATCCAATTGTGTTATGATCCTCATTTTAATAATATATAGCAGGCTAATCCACCCATGAACAGATAGAGGTTGGATGTATTACACACAAAGTGGTTGAGGAGAGGATGGCCAGTCAAGCATTCAACATAATAACTTCTTTATCAGCTGTAAACATCACTGTTAGAAGTCAGACTAGATTAGTCAGAGTGCTAGCAGACAATGTTTCAGAGCTCACAGAATGTAATTAAGTTCAGACTGCCAAAGCCCAAAGTGCAAAAGTTTCTACATCCCCTCATACGTGACAAAGATACTTGAATTGTTTTAGCATAATGTCACAACTGAAGCATGTGAATTTGGAAGTTTGTCACCATATGCTGCAAAACAGTTGTGTATCTCGAACAAGCAGTGAAAAGTTGTCCTGGCTGAAAAGTGATTTAGGATTTAATCAAAGGGATACAATAAATGTTTCACATAATGGAGTCAAAGTCTTACATGTTGTACTATTTGTGTACAGCTTTAGGGTATTAGTAATTCCATAAGAGACAAGTAAAGTATATATACACCTCTGCTTTTAGTGGAAAACATGAATGATTTATGGAGTGTACGTTAAGTATTGCTATGCTTGGTGGAAGCTGACATGAGATGATCAATGAGGGAAGTGATGCCCTACGGGGACTGAATGTTACATGCCATATGATGAATCCCTTCATAACAGCTGTCACAAGTTGATGGTAATATTTTCCCAAATCCTGCAAATAACTCTCAAGGACCCATTAAATGAGTAATTGTATTATT
The DNA here is from genome assembly GCF_011004845.1 of Esox lucius. NCBI lineage: Eukaryota > Metazoa > Chordata > Actinopteri > Esociformes > Esocidae > Esox > Esox lucius. The sequence goes on from NC_047575.1 coordinate 28,616,498, forward strand.
CCTACCTGTTAACACTTTATTAAGGCTCACAAATGCAGTTTCACTTATTAAAAAGAGTGGTCACTTAATACAGTACGATTTTATTTACTGTGACAGGACACACAGGGAACGGGCACAGAGGGTGTGTTCAGGACCCTGGAGGGTGTTTTATTAACAAAAGCAGAAGGGTGAGGGGAGGAGGTGAGGGAGAAACAATATGTAATTGACAAACCCCTTTTATGGGGAGACGGCTTGGTTTCTGGGGCAGCCCTCCGTGGTGGTTTGGGAGGAATGGATGCTGGCAGTAGTCATTTTGGCAGACCCGGCACCCTCTATCTCCTGGCCATCCTCATCTTCCTCCTCCACCGCCGTCATCATGCAGCCTTGGCTGCTTCATCTTCTCTTGTTTTGGCCTCTGGCCCGAGCTGCTCCCTGGGAGCCCTTAAATATCTCCCTTGACAATGTCCAAAGAGGAGGCCGGTGTGTAGGGGTGGGGCTGGCCTAGCTGGTAGCTTATCTTCTGGAATCTTCCTGTTTCTTTTGGGGGGGGGGGGGGGGGGGTTGGTGCAACACTCATATGAGGGGTGCAGGCGCGTACCTGCCACATTATCATCAACATAATAAAGAAAGGAATATTAACATTTTATTACAGTGATCTCTGCAATGTTATGTATTTAGTTTTATTATTCAAATTCTTAACAAATTAATTGTTTCAAAATATCTTTTTATTACAATTTATGTGAACTGAAGAGAATGCAGTCATTGTGATGTAACAGGTGGCTCTATTGGCATTGTTGTTTTTATGTTCTGGTGCTGTCAACACTGAATGAAGCCATTCTCTGTCTGTCCCTCGACAATAAGAATATACTCAGTAAAAATGCAGACTGGCTTTAAGGAAATAGCTTTGAACCTTAAAAAGGATGATGCACTGGCAGGTAAATTAAATGTCTTGCTTGGCAAGATGGTGGATTCCTTCCCTTTATCTCTCATATCTGTCATAAGCACATTCTGGAAAGGAGCAATGTAATTTGATTTGATGGAAATTTAATGGAGGATCAATGAGCTTGTTGTTTTCTACCACATTGGATCCATTCATTATAAATGAGAAGACAGGCTACAACCTTCTTAGAGGACAAGAGAACAGGTGTTTCCCATCCTGAGTTGTTTGTTTCCGTGTGTGTGTGTGTGTGTGTGTGCGTGTGTGTAACTTGGGCATTTCATTACATCTTTTACACAAGTCTTTAATTATCTTCAATTTTTTAGAGTTTTTGTATCTAAGGAAAGGCCCCATAAAATCATAAAAATTATAAGAGGGTAGCAATATTACAAAATGTATTGAACTTAGTGGGGAATCAAATGTATTCCATGAATTAATTGGTCCAATTTAATTGTAAGACTTCAAACAGAATGCATCAGTTCTTTATATTTCCTGTAAGTTTTTGAAGAAATAACGTGAAAGCCCTTGTCTGTATGTGTAAAGTGCCTGTCTTGTAGCCGTTAGCGATGATGCTAATATAAAGGCTGGTGCATAAATGCTTTATGAAAAACAATACCTTCTTGTTTAAATGTTACTACGAAGAAAAGCTATGCTTACCAGGCAGAAAGGTATCATCATCATGGCTATAGTCATCAATTCAGAGGGTGTTTGTACCTCAAACAATACAATCCATGTGCTTGACAAGAACACCACTAAATTAAACAACACATCCTCTTGCTTGTGCCAATCTAAAATGTAGAAAACTTTTAGAATGCCCTTTTTGTCTGTATCCTTGGGAATCATTTGTCATGCATAAGCACAAATGTAAGTGTAAAACATGCAGGCAATTAATTCTACATTAATTGTGAGATTCATTAATAGGAATGCTTTCGTATGGATGCTTGTAAATGTATGTACAGACATGACCATGCCTACGCTGTGCCTTGCGTACGCTGTGCCTGTCAAATAAATGTCACAATTATTATCTAAATGTTGCAATAACAAAGTGTTCATTCATACAATATCTCACAATGTGTAAAATAAATTATGAACAACTGCGAATTCATGCAATGTTTCATAACAGCCTATCTACACTGAAAAAATATAAACGCAACACGTGAAGTATTTGACCCATGACTCTTAAGCTGAAATATAAGTAATTATTAGTATGTGTAAAACCTATGGCAAAAATATTGGAGTTAATTAATATATTGGGAAATCAAACAGGATATGTCTAATGTTTATTTATTTTTTGCTTAAATATTTTGCAGAAAGACAAGTTGGGAAAAGTACTGACTGGCTTTGAAGAAGTGTTTTAAACCCATTTGAGAAAGACAATCAAACACTAGTTCGGTGCATATTCAACTGCTTTTTGCCCTTGGGGTTATTTCAAAATACACTTATTAATAGGATCTAGTCAATTTGTCTGGCATCTCACCAAGGATGATCCAGCAGATTGATGCACCTAGTTCTGTTTGTAATCATCAGCAAAACAAACTGTTTCTTATATTTCCTTCATAAGGAGTACAAGCTGCCCTCACTGTGATTGGATGCTTTTGCCACTTGCCAACTTTTGAGGTTAGGTGGTTAACAATTCAAGTTTTTTTTTCACAGCCTGAGTGGATAAAAAACAACACAACCAAGCCTCACAGAAGATAGCAGATGTGTATTTCCTCAAAGTATCCACCATATGGCAGATACCACAGCAAAAATGAAATGGATAAACTGTCAGTAAGCTTCTTGAAGATGAGAGTGAGAAGAAGGCAAAAGATTAAACTTATAGGGAGCAAAGTAAAAAAATTGCTATCTCATAACTAGGAACTGAATGACAATGTAGCTAAATCTGAATATTTATCTCTTGAGTGGAATCAGAAATTTCAAGGTGTTAGGTAGGGGAAGGAAAAGGATATCAGGGATGTGGTCATTAATATCCTGTGACAGGTGGCTCCACGCATCAAAGACAAACTGAGAGACATGAACGTTTTACATTGACTTAGTAAAAGAAGATCTGATGTCTTCCCTCAAAATGTCATTATGCGCTTCAGCATGCACCGCTACAGAGAGATAATCTGGAAAGCAGCCAAGGGGAACATGTTTCTTGATGAGAGGGGGGGCTCTGCATCAAAGAGGCTCTGATACCGCAGGATCACGTAGCCAGGGAAGAATTGTGTCCACTTGTACAGAAACCCTGACAGCGCAAGAAGGCTGGGTTTAGAGGACCCAGTGCATTTATTAATTGGCAAAGGTTTTCTGCTTGACTCATGTCATGACTTCAACAATACCTAAACTGTGAGTAATACAGTATATCTGAACTTGACACAAACACCTGCTCAAAAATGTAAAGGTTTATTGTACTGTTGACCACTGCTATTGCAGTAAAGTGTTTTTCACAAACTACTCCTGAATGTTAGATAGATGGGTCATAGTTACTGTGAAACCTGAAAATGCTATATTTATGAATGCTCCAAATAAGACACTTTTGCCCAACACCATTTATGTAACATATACTCAGAGGCTGTTCTAATTTTGTCAGGGGATTTCTCCCTCTTTGTTTCAATCTGTTTAAATTGGTTTCAAATAATTCCCTTTTTCTATTATCTGATTTCCCTAACTTTCACATTACAAATCCAGGGTTATTCAAGGATACTGGACATTTTAATAACACACATTGTAAATATTGTATTTTTAATAAAGAAAAATAGGATTGTTCAAGAAATGACTTGGATCATGGAAGTTCAAGTTCTTCAACTAATTATTTGATTTTATTTAATATGCCAAGTTGCTAAAACATTTGAAGCACCTTCTAAATAATATATAAACTAAGCATCTTCTGAAAAGGTATGTTAACTATCTACTAACCCTTACCCTAACTTTTATCCTAACCTTAACCCAATCCAATTGCCTTCCTGAAAAGAATCTTCTAGATTTCACAAACAGTATTTGATATCTTGGAAAATATGTTTCCTACACACATTTCTGAATAATTCAGGCATACCTGAAAAATAGTTGGAATTAAATAAATATTAACTTTGTTCTTGATATATTCAACAATGAGTGTAATATTTTCTCACACTGGCAATTTTAAACACTACATTTATTTCCAATAGCCTTTGGAGATGTGACTATGACTGTCATGAAAGTCCCCAAAGGACTGGAACTGGTTTTTGACCCATTTTTGATTTATTCCAAATAGTCAACAAATTGATGTAACAAATGAATGAGAGAGATTTGAGGTGTTGCAAGAGCAAAGATGCATGCTGAGGTGAGGAAAATGCAAGAGACCCTTTTCACAACCCACTCAGGCTTTTATCCTAAAAACAAAAGTTGTGGGGTTTGGATAGCTAACCTAAAGATAACCAGACTAGTCGTAAAGGATAGCCCATCTTATCAACTAGGGACACATTTCAATCTATGCTTCCTGGCACCATATTGTAAAACAATGTCTGTTGTTTTACAAATGAATGATCTACTCATGGGTCAAGAGGATGATGAAAGCATGATCTTAGGTCCTGTTGTCAGACCAGAGATAAACATTGGTAACACAAACTTTCTAATAAAAGCACATGACCAGACACACAGAGTATAGACTAGGATAATAATTTAATATTTAAATAAACATAGAATTGTGTCAGTTCCTTCACAGATTACTCTGATTTAAGGTCATCTTAGTCATGGTGATGATGTCAAAGTCTTTCCAGTACTCTGCCTTGATCTTGTTGGCTTCCTTGAGAAATGTTGTTGTAACAAATACACAAGGGTATTGGCTGTAAAAAAAATTTATCCATGTTGTCCAAACATTGTTTTTATACCTGGAGTTTTTTTTGGATTACATTTATTTCTGACATTATGTGGGTAAAAAAGCCTGGTTGCTGTATTACAATTACTGTAAACTTAACAAGATTTTTAAAACATTTGCAGCTTTGAGACAAAAAGGTTTTATTTGTCTCATCAGACCATATAACCATCTTCCACATGCCTTGTGGCAAACTTTAGCCAAGATTTGATGTGAGGACTTTTGTTGTTTTGTGTTGATGTTTAGTATGGTTAATTAGCGGGATTTCAGTACAAGAAGTCAAGGTCATGCACAAGTACTGATGCTGATATAAGTAGGTGGACAAAATAATACAAACACCACATGGAAATAGACTGCTACTTTTAAGCAACTAAATCTCAATTTCAAACGCAGCTGCAGAACTCACATTGGGTTGATTGCCAATTAGCAGGACATATGTGTCAGCTATAAAAGAGGTCTGACAATTAGCACCTTAGGGTTTTCAAAGCAACATAAGGCAACTAACAGAGTTCTAAAGAGACAGTCAGTCTCACATTGGTCTCATAAAAACAAAAAAATGGAATGGAGAACTGTCTCAGAAATCATGACAGTATATGATGAACAAGGACAAATTACATCGGCAAGGAGGAACATTGGCTGCAAGTCAAGGCTGGCTTACAGGGATGGATGGACATTTAATATGATCAATGCCAAAAGCGCAGACTTGAAAATGAACACAGATTTAAATCAGCTCCTCTGTGACCTAGTCTCAACAAAAACTGTACGTGGTGAGCTTCACAAAGCTGGAATTCATTCATTCAGGAACCGCTTGTATCCAAAGCCAACATACAAAGACGCATCCCTTGGAGGAAGCAGCACAAAACCTGGACCCTTGAATAATGGAAAAAATCAATATGGACCGAGTCATCTTTCACTGTATTTTCTAAATCTCGACGGCTGCCAACTTTGCCTTCAGCCCACAATGTCGGCTGCCAACTTTTAAACATAGTTTGGAATCCATAATGGTACAGTATGGGGAGCCATCTCATGGAAGTCATTGGGTTTGATGATTGCTCTGCATGGAATTTTAGACTGTTCAACTGGAATGGAATTGTGACATCAAGGTGACATCAAGTGATAAATTAGTTAATTGACCGATATGACAATTCCAAATCTCTTTGTCAACAACAGCTAGTTCACTCCACTTAGAACACTCCCAAACAGACAGCACAATTCTTGTTTGTGAACAAGCTTTTTGCTAGGGAGCAACTTTGTCTTTCCATTTGACAATTTTAACTGGAAACAATAAGACTAAGTTGCTTAATTGTTACCGAATATCCATTGCTTGAAAACTAAAGGCAGACTAAAGGCTTGAAAACTGCACTCAGTGGCCATATTTGCCGAAGGCTGTGCTCTGTAATATGATACATTTTGTTAGCTTCTGCAAACTGCCCTGCTGCTTTGTTGGTTCTACAGACAAGAAAAGTAACATTGTTTGCTGTAGTGAATTTGCACCCGTGACTCTGTAATTTGATGCCTTTTACTGCAGTCTACTGTAGATTAATTTGATGCCTTCTACTGTACATGAGTAATTGTTTATTTATTCATGTTCGCCTTAGTCTTTGATTTAGTATCTGGATTTAAGATAGGATAAGTTGTATTGTTACATTGTATTTTTTTTTTATTACATTCTGTCCGTCTAAAAAGGGAAATAAAATATATGCTTACATAAGCAAGGATATTTCATTGAGTGCTTTACCAAGTTTTTAGCAAGTCAATGTCAGTGTACCCAAACACTGCAAACCTTTGAACTTACAAAATGGTCAGCAGTAGTTCCTTTTCTATGGTAGAATGCATACTGCTGATGGGGCTTATTTTAGGGCCAGCATTCGTCCTGATGAATTATAAATGGCAGTAGTGAAGACCTTAACTGCCACAGATGGGCTTCATACTGACCTGAACATCTCCTCATATCAGGGTAGAAAGAGAATGATAAGAGCGCCCAGGCTGCCAGTTTCAACTCAATGAGCATTGAACCGCTAGATGGCTAGCAAACTACTAAAATGTGTTGGTGGCCACTCTGTTTGTGTCTTTGTGTACCATCTCTAAAAATCTTCAAGTTAACTGCAAATGATAAAGATAGCATTTTCAGGTTTCACAGTAACTATGGATATATTTTTTTTAAATCTCCTTAGAGGGTTTATGCTTGATAGATAACAAAAAATATTTTAGTATTTCAGTTATGATTCAAGTGTAGGCTCCAGAATTTGGAACTACTTTATTTGCCAATGTATGGCTGTTTCAGTGGTCATTAAATAAATATTTGTTATATTTCTTTATTTCTTTAATGTTAATGACATAGTAAAAAAAAGGATGTAAAATATAGTAAACAAATACATAGTAAAAAAATACATATTTTAAATACAATTATTACATTTTAACTTTGATAAGGAAGCTGTATCACTAATGAGTAAGGCAATAAAAGCTGCCCTAGGTATGATTTCTTCAGTAAAAAAACTATTACAGCATTTTGCAATTACTGAATGGTCAGAAAGTAGTTCCGCCCCAATGCCCGATAGAGAATGAAGTTCTGAATAATAATATTAAAAATAGAATTACCTGTTACAAAAAAAGTGCTGACTCAGAGGTAATGGGGACTTTCACAAAATAAGCCAAGGAGGAAGGCCCGCCTCGCAGAAGGCGATTGGCTGGAATGGAATTGCTGGAACAGAATTGGCTGGAAAGTAGCAGCACACACCGAAAAGTACAAGTTGACATTCCTCTGGCACTGTGTTGCTACACAGCTCTTAGAGCAGTGGTTCCCAACTACGGTCGTCAAGTACCCCCAACAGTACACATTTTCATTCTGGCCCCAGCCAAGCACAACTGATTCAACTAGTCAAATAATTATCAGGATCTCATTGAGTTGAATTGGGTGTGGGTGGGCTAAATTTTTGTTGGGTAGGCTACAAAAAAATGTGTGCTGTTGGGGGTACTTGAGGAGTTGGGAACCACTGTCTTAAATGTTGTTGTTTTTTCTGAAAAACTATTCTACATAGTGCATCTTTAAGGTAAAGGTAAATTTAAAGAATTCATATAAGTTAATAACTTGACTTGTGCTTATTTCCTGTCTTTAAAAATGCATCTTGTGTGAATATTACTTAATTTAAAAACTGATTGTTTTTACAGAATGTGTGTACATAATGTAACATTTTTGTTTACAATTTACAAGTAGTATACTAATTTTATTTTACTAATTTACTAACGTATTATTTTTCTCTTCATCCAACTTTTTCATTAACCTTTTCCACACCAGGACACTTGGAACATAATAAAAGGAGCTACTCACACCTGACCAGCTGAACCTAAGTACTTTTATGCCTGTTCATTGAAGTTGTTGTAATTTGAACATGAAGGAGAACTTTGGCCTTCTAGTAAAGATAGAAAGGTTAGAGGCTCAGCTGCAAATGATATTATCAGGCAAGGATTATCTTAGTGCAGAAAAGGCAGAAACAATAGTAGTAGTGTGCCCGGCACATTTCCGGCAGCCAGACAACTTTCTCATGGTCAGCGGACAGAAGTTTTGCTGACCTGCTAACCTTGGTTGGTCTTTGAGCTGAGAGAGACTTTCAACCAGTTTTTCCCATTGGAGTCAGAATCAAGGCCCAAGCCATCTCTTCAGGGGCTTGGGTGGTAGACAGGGTCTACCGGTAGCCCTGAAAAACAGAAAAGTCTGGTCATCTGTGAATCCATAATCTGCAATATTAGACTAAAGAATCAGCTGGTGATCATATATTCTTTACCAGGTTTCAGGGCAATCAATGTGCCACCTTAACGTGGTGGAGGGGTTTGAATACCCGAGTGACCCTAGGAGCTATGTTGTCTAGGGCTATATGCCCCTGGTAGGGTCTCCCAAGGCAAACAGGTCGTAGGCGACGGGTCAGACTAAGAGTGGTTCAAAACCCCCTTAATGACGAAAGAAATCATGAGTTCCGTGACGTTGCCCGGTATGGGGTAGCCAGGGCCCCACCCTGGAACCAGGCCCGGGGTTGGGGCTCGTACGCGAGCGCCTGGTGGCTGGGCCTTTCCCCATGGGGCCTGGCCGGGCTCAGCCCAAAGGAGCGACATGGGGCCGCCTTCCCGTGGGTTCACCACCCACAGGTGGGACCATAAGGGGCCGGTGCAGAGAGGATCGGGCGGCAGTCGAAGGCGGGGGCCTAGACAACCCGATCCCTGGACACGGAAATCTTCCAGGGTGAAAAATGAAAAATAAAAACCTTACAATAACCTGGTTGCATAAGTGTGCACACCCTCTTATTCGCACACCCTCTTATTCAATAACATGTTAAATAGAAGTCATTACACACCTGCCATCATTTAAAGGGAATCACAAATAAAGTTCAGCTGTTCTATAGGATTTTCCTGACATTTTCTTAGTTGCATCTCAGAGCAAAAGCCATAGTCCGCAGAGAGCTTCCAAAGCATCAGAAGTATCTCATTATTGAAAGATATCAATAAGGAGAAGGGTACAAAAGAATTACCAAAGCATTAGATATACCATTGAACCCAGTGAAGAGAGTCATCATCAAGTGGAGAAAATATGGCACAACAGAGACATTACCAAGAACTGGACGTCCCTCCAAAATTTATGAAAAGACGAGAAGAAAACTTCCAAGAGGCCTTTAGCAACATTAAAGGAACTGCAGGAATTTCTGGCAAGTATTTGCTGTGTGCTACATGTTACAAACAATCTCCCACATACTTCATATGAATGGGCAATGGGGTAGAGTGGCAAGACAGAAGCCTTTTTTTTTTTAAAACATCCAAGCCTGGATGAAGTTTACAAAAACAAACAGCAGGTCTCCCAAAAGAACGTGCGAAAAGTGTCTTATGGTCTGATGAAACCAAGGTTTCATCAGACCATAAGTGGAGGGAATTATGAAGGGTGGAGGGAATTATGAACAGTTCCAAATACCAGGCAATTTTGGCACAAAACCGTCAGGCGTCCGTTAGAAAGTTGAAGATGAAGAGGAAGTTCACCTTTCAGCACGACAACAACCCAAAGCACACATCCTAATCCACAAAAGCATGGCCTTACCTATTGTCAGCAAAAAAAAGAGGTTTTCTTATCTGTTGTAGTTATAAAAAAAAAATTGCTCTAGCACCAACACTGCTAAAGAGGCCAAAGAGATGGTGATGATTGAGCTACAGATCTTGTCCGGAGGAGAGGCAGACAAGCAGGAGGATCAGGGGAAACCACCTGCCAGAAAACCGTACAGGGCCCAAGTCAGCACCAGTCTAGACAGTGTGTTTGATGAGCTATCACATGAGCAATCTATAACAGTCCTGCCGCACTGTTAGAGATATACCTTTGAGAGACCACAATTTCCCAGGGAGACAGTACTGGGTAGTTAACAAAGTGTGGTTCTCTACTCTGGCCCAAATGTCACGCAGGTATACCTCTCGGCACCATATAGTAATGTTGACAACAAAATGGCTTTTCAGCTCACGGTCACATATTGTAGATGAAAACAGAAACCGGGTCATAGCTGATCATACTGAGATGATTCTATAGATGCTTCTCATCTATCCAAAAAAAGTCTTAGTCCTTAGAGACGGCACTAATATATGATGACTATCTCAGTCGTTCTGTGACAGTAGGCTTTATGGTATAGTACTGATATTCAGTTAGACATTTAATTGAAATGTGGAGACAGTGCCAGTGTGGAGGCTGTTTGTTTACACCAAGTTTTATGTTCATTTTTAGATGTCAGAAATAGGCTACTGTTACACATTTTAATACTCCAATATAATTTATATTATATTTTGTATCAACCAGAGTGCTTCTGACAAAGAAAATCTGAATATTCTAAGTTTTCAAATGCATTGCACTTTGATGGTAATTGTCATTTTTATGGGAGAAATGCTACCTTATTAAATACTTGGTATCGGTACTCAGTATCAGCAAGTATCCAAATATAAGTACATTTACTTGGTCTGAAAACAGTTGTATCGATCCCTACCCTATTCCAACTAAACTAATACTTCCTGTGCTCAACCCACATATGTTGAACATAATATGTTGCTCCCAATCCTCGGGATGATTACCTAACTCACTAAAACTGGCAGAAATAAAGCCTCTTCAAGAAAAAAAAAATCTAATCCCAATCCAGATAGATTGTCCAATTATCAACCAATATCTATCGAACCAAAAGGCATAAAAAGCTATTTTCCAGAAACTCAATGCCTTCTTGTGACCAGTATGAGGGAGTGTGAGAGCCATGACACCAAATTTAACACACCTGCTCCCCATTCACACCTGAGACCTTGTAACACTAACGAGTCATATGACATCGGGGAGGGAAATATTGCTAATTGGGCCCAATTTGGACATTTTCACTTAGGAGTGTACTCACTGCCAGTGGTTTAGACATTAATGGCTGTGTGTTGTGTTATTTTGAGGGGACAGCAAATGTTCACTGTTATACAAGCTGTGCACTCACTACTGTACATTGTAGCAAAGTGTCATTTCTTCAGTGTCTTCACATGAAAAGATATAATCAAATATTTACCAAAATGTGAGGGGTGTACACACTTTTGTGAGATACTATGTATATATATATATATATATATATATATATATATATATATATATATATATATATATATATATATATATATAGGTATACACATTACAATCACCTTTACTGGCAGTGAGCATTTCTGATCCGCTAGATCAGAAACCTGAAGCAAACAAAATGGCAACCTGCTTCTCATATCTATTATTGATATCTCCCCACATTTTATTTATGTCTCTCCCTTAATTAAAACAGTCTCCCGCTCATAAGGTGTTGTGACTGTCAGCATCAACAAATGACACCCTCTGGCTGTGCCAGTTTTGGGAGTAATTACTGGGCAAGATGGCCAAGCTGTTCTCTATGGTACACATCTGCCACCCTGTCACTACCAGCACTAAGTCTCTGCTTCACACTTCCAGTATGGAATGGGGCTACCGGGGAGGAGGCGGGGGAGACAGGGAAGAGGTGTGTAAGATCTTTTTCACAAGTGCAAACAAAAATGTAGTGCTCATGTTAATGATGCTCACTGTTATGGCTGACCCACCAAGTCCGGCCATCTGGCCTGCATGTGGTTGTCCAGATTTGTAATGCTGAGCCAGAGCTACAAGGGCTAAGAGATCACTGGCTCTAACTACAGATGGGATGAAAATGTTCATTTAAACAACTGCCAGTGAGTATCATAAGATGTTCTTAATTAGTTAGAGAACTCATTACAGAATTGATAATGCAATAAATTTGTTATAATGGGACCGTAGATTTTTATTTGCAGACATTTTAAACAGCTGTAATATCACAGGTTCTCTGTAAACAGAGATTTTTGCTGATTTTATTAATATTGTGTGAGAGTGTGTTATTTCATGTAGGCTTATATAGGGCATTGGCGATGAATGTGGTCCTCTGTGGATAACTAAAGTCACTGAAGCCATGACCAAGTTACAGTAGGGAATACGTATACATTGACTCTCAAAAGCATTCAGCCCCTTGGACATTTTCCCGGGCCACATAAGCATAGCAGGCCTAGAACAGCAACTGTCTCTTAGTGGGTGAGTGAGTGATTGACTAACCTCCCTATGTTAGATAGTGTAGTGGTTAGAGATGTGGGCTATGGAACAACAGCTCCTGTGTTCAACTTCTCTCGCACTCAAAACCAACTATGCCTGGTTCTTTGGATTTGTTCAGGATTGACTAATACTTCACTGGTTACAAATGATGCATTCAGATTTGTTCTAGATTTTTCTAAAACTTTGCTGGCTACACGATTCTATCGTCTTTTCACAGTTATCGTCACCTATATTGATAGTTACTGTAAAGACAAATGAGTATTCAAAGCAAATCCTGATTTTGGTTCTTCAACTGTCGCTGTCAGGTTTAGGATATAAGAACATTTGAATACCCCTGGAGAATATTACAATCTATTATAAAGAAATTGAGAGGACATGGCACAACATTGAAGCTGTCTAGAACAGGCCATCCTCAAGAAATATCTGGGTAAGAAGGGCATAAGTCAGGGAGGCCACCAAGAGACCTATGGCATCTTTAAAGGAGTTACAGTCTTCCATGGCTGTGCTGGTAGACACTGTGCATACTGCAACATGGGTGCTTCACCCAAAGTGCATCCTGACAGGGCTTGAGGAATTCCGCAAAGAAGTATGTGCAAAGATGGTATTTGATTCATCCAGATAGATTCATGGCTGTAAAAGATGTATCTACCAATTATTAACTGAAGGGTGCGAACAGTGCAACCAATGGTTTTCTTTTTTGTATTTGTAACTAATTTAGAACAAGATTTTATTTTTCACTTTTTTTTGCATTGATCAGTGTCAAAAACTTTTGTTTTAATACATTTTAATTTTCATAGTGAAACGCAATAAAATATGCACAACAGTGTGAATACTTTTGTTATTTAAACCTATATGCAATATGTGTTGGAAGGTTACATTTGAAACTGATGTGAACACAAAGACCTTCAGAATTACGTTTTGTGTTCAGTAGGATGACAAATAATTTCTATGTGAACAAAAAAACATCAAAAACCTCCATCACTCACGGCAACCAAATAGCTAGCATAAAATGGACTATGGAAAGCATAAAACCATGACCGATCAGCATGGGTACCACAAGCCAACTCAATCCGTAATGTGTGTGATAAAGAAGTTCCAAGGAGCAACAGCAAATTTCCTTTATACTGTACTAGTTCAAAGGTCTTAGAGAGTAATTAAATTCTGTTTTTTCCCCTAGCATGCTGGGCATCCTTGTGACATTGTCTTTTCCTATATGAGTCAATAGACTCACACACAGGGACCAAATTCGGCTTAAAAGATTTTCTGCCGGGCACCCTAAGGTATTTCATCATTCGGCAGTGCTGCCTCTGTGCAAGTAATTATCTCCATCTGTAAACACCGCTCTCCTCAGCTTGTCCACCACTTCACTATTTAACTCGCCAGCAGCACATCAGAGTAAATATAGCCAAGCAGTGGGCTGTCTGGTCTCTTAGGAACAAACCAGTGTCATCAGTTTTACTCTTTATAAGCTTCTGAAGAGCCATTTGAAGGATGTGTTGGGCCTTAACAAATATGAACATATATGGGGTTGAATTAGACCCAAACATTTGCAAATGATTAAGTGGTGAAATGTGACTTAAGTGGAAAAAGAGAATCCTTAGGTTTTCTTATATCTCTCATTAATACAGTTAGAATGACATTTCAAAAGAAAATTCCTTCTAATTTATTTTCTTCTGTTGTGACTGTTATTCATGTGTTTTTAAAGGGCACAGTAGTAAAGGCCTATTTTAAGTATGTGTGAGCTAATTTCTTTAATGAAATTGCTCACTGATCCATTGTATGTATCTTAAAACAATTCCAAATGTTAGCTTAGAATGTGTTATTAAAAAGAAATCAGTTTATTTAGATACGAGATTGAAATAAAGATACTCTCAGAAGTAAAGAACAATGCTGAACACTACATCAACATTCTGTGTTTAATACATCATTTATGTAATAATATATTAGTTTTTTTGTCAGGGTCTTGTCATCTGAATCATCTCAGGAACTCCACTATAAATATATGCACAACAAGTCCTGAACTAGGTCACCATTCAACTTGCCTTTTATCATGTGTGAAGTGCTGTAACAAACTATGAAGCTCCAGTTGGCATAACTCAATGATCTTTAGATGTGATGCAGTTACAAGGGAATATGTGGAGATAGTGGTAAGAATGATCACCAAACACTCCTCTGCACCAACTCCTTCGGAGATAGCTGGCTCAACATGTTGTCTTCTACAATAAGGTTTGTCCTGAGCAGATCCCTGGCACCTACACCCAGCAGTTCCCGCATCACCTGATCAATTGATACTCCAGTGAAATGCTCAATTAAGCCAGTAATGCAAGCAGGAGGAAGGCTAAGATCCAATGCAGAGCTTATTGAAGAAAAAGTCAAACCATTTCCTTTAGGCCCAAAGAATAGAGAAGTGTTTTAAATGTTTATGCCCTCTGTGAAAGCCTCCATGAAGCCTTTTTTGAGTGGTACATAATGCAATGTGATGGGTACATAAGTCATGATCAACTTCACTTCACATATTGGTGAGAGTGGACATGAATGAGCTTGAGAGCTCCTTGTTCATAATTTTTGAAAGCCTTATTCTGGTTACATTATCTTTGAAGCATGGCTACCATTTTATGTTTTCAAATAGTAATAACCTCCTTGTCACATCCTGGTACAGCGGGGAGATCATACACCATCTCTCCATTTTGAGCATAGACACCTGTTCATTTCCATTATTGCCCTCATCTGTGTGTTCCTGATCATCATCCCTATTTAAGGTCCTTCTTTCCACATACAGTTCTGCTCAAAGGTTTGCATACCCTTGGATAATTGATAATATATGTACCATTTGTAAAGAAAACATGAGTGAGCAGGCAATACACAGGTCTTTTATTTCTTATGGGATTTACATTCAACTGTAGGTCATAACAGAATGACACAAAACATGGCAACAATGGAAAACTGACCCGTGTTCAAAAGTCTGTATACCCTTAATTCTTAATACTGTGTATTGCCGTTTAGCATCAATGACAGTGTGCAGTCTTTTGTAATAGTTGTTTATGAGGCCCCAAATTCTTGGTGGTCATGCAAAGTCTTTGGTCATGCAAAGTCTTTGGTCGTCTTGCATGAACCGTACGTTTGAGATCTCCCCAGAGTGGCTGGATGATATTAAGGTCAGGAGACTGTCAGTCAAGATCAACATTTTGTGCTGAAAAATAAAATGCTGTGTTTTTAGACAGACCCATGTCAGCATGCACTGCTATATTATACAACCGGTTCTAGTAACTACAGCAGTTGTGACTAGTTATCTGTCATTCGTATGTCTGGAAAGTACAGCTGTACTTGGCTAGCAAACACCAGGAATTGTCATTGACCGCCAACATGGCAACTGGGTTGACTCTATACTGTAGTTTCCAAACAAAATAGACTTAACATCTGGGTAGCGTCCAAAAATATAGAACTAATTGAACAAACGACATGGCCATGTCTGTAGAAACCAAAATGTGAGGAAGCAGAATGAAGGCATAACTAAGGCAGCCTAGGCGATTGTAGTAATGTCACAAATTATCCGCATAACAGGGACTAATGTGCCATAGTAACTGTACATGGCAACAGTCAGAGGAATGGTAGAGGTTTATTAATGTTAGATTTTTTTT
This sequence comes from Esox lucius, assembly GCF_011004845.1. Taxonomy (NCBI): domain Eukaryota; kingdom Metazoa; phylum Chordata; class Actinopteri; order Esociformes; family Esocidae; genus Esox; species Esox lucius. The sequence goes on from NC_047575.1 coordinate 28,632,502, forward strand.
TTTTTTTTTAATTAGTCATTTAAAAAAATACTGGTAATGCCCAGTTGTTTGTTAATTACTTAGGTCGGTTTGGTGAAAACACGCCATTTGATGGAAACATTTACAGATTTTAGAATACTACAAGCAACCTCATCTAAAATGCCTATCTAGCTTGAGTAGGTTTTGGATTCAGATAATGTATCCCATTAACGCATAGACAATGTCTGTGTCGCAGTGACAGTGTACTCAATAGGCTAAGTGGATAAGGTGCAGATCTCTTCAACGTTCTTCTCCAAAGGGTTGACAAAGTAATGTGCAGGGTGGAAAGGTGGAGGGGAAGTGACGACACGTGAGGGAGGAAAAGGTGGCTAATCGTTCCATGGGATTAGAAGAAGCTTGACATCTAGCAGCATATAAAGGAAGTCAGGAAGACTGTTTAGAGAGGATGGAGTGAAAGGATGATTGGTCAACCAGTGGTTTCTTTTTCATGCATTTCTACCCAGCTGCGCACCACCTTTTTCTGTGAGCTTGTCATGAGAGAGTGTGAGAGGAGGGCTAAGCTGGCCCGAAAGAAAGGGGACAGTGAGTCACAGGAGAAGAGGAAGAGTGGAGAGTGGACTCGAGATGAATGGCAAAATAATTAAACAGGTAGGAGAGATAGATTTATGGAAGAGAAAAGAGCTGTAGGGGTGGGAGAGCAATTATTACCACAGCGAATGCTAGGTAGGGCCTGAAAGGGTGGAGTCAGAGAAAAGCTAGGAGACATAGTGAACAGAGACCTGGAAGGGGACTGCAGTGAGATTACTTGAGAAACAGCTTTTAGTGACAATGACAAAAGAGGAAAGGAGTGGAAAGAAACAGGTGGAAAGAAAGAAATGAACGGCAGAGTTAGATGCTCCAAGGCAAATTCCTGAATGGCGGCATAGGCCAAAATGAACAGCCTGGTTCAAAGCAGATCAACAGGTCCAAATGTTCCTGGAGAGCAGAATGTCCACAATGGCTGTGCAGAATCCAGAACTGGATTATAACAGTTGCAGCCGGGGGCAGGCAGACTGTGTCTAAAAAAGACTGGGAGAGGAATTACATAGAAAACATACATAGTTTGTTAAAGAAGCACAAATTGTGATCTGAAAAGATAATAATGATTTTCCAAGTTAAGACTGGCGTGGAGCCTTTTTTTTTTTTTCTTTGAATAACTGGACAACTCATCAGAACTGGCTTTGTTTTAGCGACAGTCTTTAGTGCAACAACACTGCTGCTAGACAAGACTGACGCCTACACCGGCCGCTGAAAACTGATGACACCTAACAAAGAAGAAACAACTTTCCCTCTAATACTGGTACTTATTATCAAAGCAATGACACATTTCCTTCGCCAGGAGATTTGTCAACAACCAGCTATCAGCAAGTTATGAGAAGTCAGCAATTCACAGTTTGAATAAGCAATACTTGAAGAATTTCTGGATGGAGTGCAATTGTGAGGAATAACTGTTAGGTTTTTTATTTTAAAGTAATTCAAAACTTGAAAAAACTCTACTGCAGAGACAAAGATTTCCAACAATTCAAACATTGTTAATGTCAATGAAAAGTAGTAGACATTGTTACAGTTCTCATGAATGTTCCTAACCATGCTTCTTTGTTGTGTCACATATAAGATCCTTGCCCTGTTTTGCTGTTACTTCCTGATCCTACAGGAATCCACAAAGTGCTGACTTAAGTGTTTAGTGCTCATTTTGGGATTGTGCCCTTATCGACCAAAAGTAAATTATTGAAAATTATAATTTCTTAATAAACTGAACTTCTTGTATACAGACTAAAACATTTCTAATTTAAACTTAACCAAAACGTGTGCATTTAACTGTGTCTCAATCTGGCCACAACTTTCTGGGTTAATGTAATCTGGAAGGGGAGCGAGAGCGAAGAGGTACACAAGCAGGTCCTCTATCTCTTCTCTCCCAGACATATTTAGTTTCACACGAGGGACTTAGGAAATCAATATTCTTCTTCTCAAATGAGCCTCCATCGATTCATTGTCCCAGGCATACCTTGGCTATGGTTCAATGATCACCTTTTCTGTCCCATGCAGTAATACCTAACAAACGTTAACACTTTCAATGAAGCCCATATGCATAATGTATATACAGCATTATATTGTACATGCCAAAATCCAGTATAATTATGTAGTTATAGACACAATAGCATCATTGAAACTCACTAAATCTGTAAATTAAAACTCCAAATGCTTTATAAGAATAATCATAATCACTTATATGTAGTCAAAAGTAAAACAGTGCTTTATAACTTCTTGTCACTTCTTGGTCAAAGAGCATAGAGCACGATATGACTCCAATATTTCCACTCACTTCCGATTAAATTCTGCACTTAGTGATTCCTTTAACCCATCCCTCTACTTCTCCCTCATGCCCATCACTGGAGATTCCCATTCTCCACTTCCTTCATCAACTCATCTCTGACCGTTGGTTGCGTCCCTTCTGACATCAAAATGTCCGGACCAATATCTACTCTGCCTTTCCTTTCAAAAACAATTGAGAATGCTGCCGCAGACCAATGCCTGCTGTCTCTCCCATCTATCTCCTCCACCCTAAACATTCAACAAGATGGAGCTCCGCTGTACAACAGGGGCTCTTTGCACTTTGTCCTCTGTTCTCATCCTCAGTTAAATGTCCAATACTTTTGAAAATCGGATTCCCCTCTTCGTCCTCTCAGGCTCTGCACTCCTGGATTTCATCCTACGTCGCAGGCTGTTGCTACCAGGGGTCGTGGAGAGTTTCTCTTCCTTGTCGGCTCTCGCTAGTCATGTCCACCCAGGGCACAGTTCTATGACCTATCCTCTTTTCTCTATACACCAAGTCACTTGATTCCTTCATATCTTAACATGGTATCTCCTATCATTGCAATGCAGATGACCCTGAATTACTTCCCTGCTTGGCAGACATCACTGTTTGGTTGTTGACCAACGAACTCCAGCTCACCCTCAATGGAGCGTCTTTTTCTCAGGGAGAAGTTGTCTCCATCATAGTTGAAACCTTCACTGTGTCTCACTCGCAGAGTGCAAAGAACCGTGGTAGATCCTCGGACTACACTCTGTCATTCTCCACAAACGTCAAGGCGGTGACTTGTTCCGGCAGATTCACGTTCTACAAAATTCATAATGTACAACCTTATCTCACACAGGAAGCAGTGCAGATCATAATACAGGCACGTGTAACCTCACGTTGGGACTACTGCAACCCACTTTTGGTTTGGCTCCCTGCTTGTGCCATCAAACTCCTGCAACCTTTCCAGAACGCTGGGGACCATCTGGTGTTTAATCTTACCATCTTTTCACAAGAAACCACACTACTCCACCCGCTCCCATGCCTTCAGGTTGAATCATACATGCACTACAAAACCATGGTGCTTGCCTACAGAGCACCAAGGGAAACTGCCTCTGCCTACCATAACGCACTGCTGCAGCCCATTCCTCTTTCAGGGCAGCAGATCCAGTAGCACTACAGTGTCTTAAAAGAGCATTTATTTGACATATATTTTTTGGGGAAATACATATGCATAATGTCAATAGTTTACTGCTCAATATTTTGTGAGTACCCTAACCCTAACCTTTTTATTAATCCCTTTAAGGATGTTTTGAAGAACATTTAGGGGTGGATTTTTGAGGGGTGTTCTTCAAATTCTTCTCTAAACAATGATTAAAAGGCATTATTTAAATTGTTTTCAATTTTTTTCCATAAAGAACTTACAGGGACTTTCTTCACTGAACTTACAGAGGAAGAATTCCGACAGAATTCCAACAGGATTCATCCAGAATTTTCATTTTAGAATGTACCACACTGTCTCATCACAATAGCTTTGAATGGGCACCAGGAAGTAGAAGATTATGACATATCTCTCACCTAAGTATCGGCACCAAACTATTTAGATTTTCCACTCTGAGCATCCAACTAGGAAGTCAGTCAGATCAGAGCACAGGGTCACTAAACTTACAACCACAATTAGTTTGCAGGTACCTCACCAGCCTGAAAAGGTTGCTAGAGCATCATCTGCCAAGGAAATCCCTGCTGACACTGCCACACCCCACCCTTTGTCATGCTTTACATGTTTTACTCCAAACACATGTCACATAGCAGCACCACCTAGACTCAAACCTAGACTGTGATGGACAGCATATCACTATGAAAAAACATCTTAAACCACTGTCACCTGTGAGACCTTATAACCAACATTTGCATCACTCTTTTCACTGTGAAGATTCTTAATGAAATTCACATAGCAAGTTGTGTAAGATTTACTCATGTGTGTGCTCTCATCCATTTGTGCATCTTGACACCTCAGTTGAGAAGGCAATGTTTATGTTATGGTTTTGGATTTGAAGTCTTGGTGTATGGAATGCAGGATATGTAGTTCAAATGAGTACTGGAGCTCACTGAGCCGTTTATTACTGCAGTAAGAGAACATCCTATGACAGGTTTTATCCTCAGCTGAATGTAATCTGTAGCACTGAGCATCTGAGTTTTTTTTTTATTTCCCCATCAAGCAGTACCGAAGGAGTGTCCAAGAAAACAAACTTTAACCTTCAACAATGACAGTGACTGATAAATAACAAGACAATTTATTTGATATAATGCATTATTTACTTGCAATTCATCCATTGAGGGACAATCTCATTTCCTGTTTATTTTGCTGGTTTGTAAGTTGAAGGTATTTCATTTTGTGTTATAATGTGCAAATAATAAAAGGGATATTTAATTGAAATGTAATTTGTGTGTCATGTGCAAATAACCACATCAAGGCCATCAAATACCTCATGAACAGCCGTTCTATGCCTGATGTTGGAAAATGTCATGCTTATTATTCACTGATTGCAGGAATCTTCCAACCAGGACTTAAAGAAAACTAGGTAATTTCAGGAAGCGTCAGCTTGAGTAAGGACCACAAGTTGAAGTCTTTGGCATTGCTACTTATCATTCAGTTGTCTTGTTTCCTCCATTCTCCAACTGCCCCACACTGGCTTTGAATAACTGGTCCACTAAACGATTTGTCAAGTCATTTATGGTTACAAATGTATCTATGCATCTAAATCACCTACTAAAATAAGCAACCCAATAACAGCCCATAGCTAAAGGAAACTGCAGAATCTTTCTTAGCTTTATTGCTTGACAGTTCAACCAATACTCGGCTATGCACTTTATTCTTATTAATATACATGTCACTTCAATGTGGGGAGCAGGGTCAGTTCTCCTTTGTAAATCCTTTATAAATCTAAGGAACGCACTCTCTAAGTGTTCCTTGTGTCCTGTTCTGTTTAACCTCAGGAGGACAAGAGGTCTTGGACCACACCTCAGGAGTACCAGGCCGAAAGACTTGTAGCTGTCCCTGTCCAAAGTCCTCCTGGTTGTCAAAGCAACTGATTCCTGCCTGTTTTGTTAGGCCTTCTCCTTGTGTCGAACTAAGCCTTTCAGTTTTGATTGAACACAGCTGGGAAGAGATATTGGGCTACATAGAAACCTTGCTATGAGGCTGTTAACAAGCAGCAAATAAGAAAATACTATGTAAAAAAGGATCATTTTAGAAAAATATACATTAAAAAACTCCACCATAAAACACAAAACACGTGTATGCTGTGTAATGTTTCCTATATAATTAAATATTTCTGTAACAAATAATGTGGTATATTGTAGCTCAATTTCCAAAGCATGTTGTTACCACACTGGAGGTCAAAATATCTTCAATCAGATATTTTCAGCAGCCTCTGAAAAATCTGGTTACCATGGTAACAGAGACAATAGCACTTGGTTTATTCTATGAAAATAGTGGCACTCTCTTCCTGGCCTTAAACATCAGGAAAAATATTTAAGAGTGTCAGATAATTACAGCAAATATGTTATTTTCTTGTAATTTAAGTAATGAATACAGCACACGCAAGACAGTTTTACTGCATGAAATTTACTTTGTCCCTCATGTCGTGATTTCGAAATATTGTAAAGTGGCCATATGTACTACAAGAAGCTTAAATGACCAGTAGATATTGTGGTTAATGTTTTAAGCTAATGTAACAAATGTTGCCTTCTACAAACATGTTGTGCCTGACATATTCCCCATTGAAACATTCTTGCTGGTCTGTCTATCAGTTTGCATTGATTTGTAGTCTCCTCATTACTCATTTAAGACACATGCAGAACACATGCCCTCTCAAAAGTCAGTGCTCAAATAAAAAGACTCACCAGAGAATCACCAGATACACCAACAATCACTATGAAGGAGATAAAGAGTTCAGTGTCTGGTAGTGAAGTGGTGCACCAGTCAAGCATATGACATCAAGAGCTTTGCATAAAATGTGCTTGTATCAGAGAGTGGCTAGAAAGAAACTTTGACTCAAAAAGTACCATCTGTAACCATGAGAATGACCTAGCTGTGATGTGGCAAAAGACTGTGTGGTAAAAGATTAATGAGACCAAGATGACAAGAACTCTAAGCCCTATGTGTAGTAAGATCAAAAGAGCTATCCAAAGCCCTCAGAAGAAAGATTAGTAATGCCCACCAGTCAATGTTAGAGACTGACAGACAGTAACAAGAAAGGGTTACATTTTCCCCCTTACATCCCAAAAATTTAAAAGGGCGGAAATGCTAATAGAAACATTCATTAAAATAGCAGTGCATGTTTGTGATAACACTTTTGAGGTAATTATTGTTCCTATCAGTACTGAAATATCAGGTATTAAGTATTGAAATAAAAGGTTTTAAAATAGTTTCACCAGCCCTTGTAGTATGAAGAAAATTACATGAATTGAGCAGTTCAAAAACAATTATTTTGGTTAACAAATATTTTCACAATTTGCTTTTTTAAATATAATATGTACATTTCTGCTTGGGATGCATGTTTCCTTTTCACGCCATTAAACTAATGTTTCTGTCATTTCCACATACAGATTCATTATAATGAGTCTATTCTCAGAAATAATTAATTGTGAATATATAGTACCTGAACTGAACCGTAATGCAATTTAAACTCACACCCCTGAAGTCCATTGGAGTCTAACTTAATTAATTCAACCTAAGTTTCAGTATGATGATTTAGTGGTGCAGTCTGTCACCCCAGTGAGACAAACTAATGATTATATTGCAGTGGACTCTACGGACAGTCTAAGACAACATTACACCATGATGTAATTAAATGATTCAGTGGGCCGGTGTCCAAAGACTAAAATTGCAATTCCTTCTCCACATCTGAGATAGATTTTTATAATTTCTCTCACACACACACACACACACACACACATATACACATATATATACACACACACACACATACACACACATATATACAGTGGGGAGAACAAGTATTTGATAACCTGCAAAATCAGCAGTGTTTCCCACTTACAAAGCATGTAGAAGTCTGTCATATTTAAAATAGGTACTCTTCAAATGTGAGTGACGGAATCTAAAACAAAAATCCAGAAAAATACATGTATTTTTAAGTAATTAATTAGCATTTTATTGCATAACATAAGTATTTTTATACATCAGAAAAGCAGAACTTAATATTTGGTACAGAAACCTTTGTTTGCAATTACAGAGATCATACGTTTCCTGTAGTTCTTGACCAGGTTTGCACACACTGCAGCAGGGATTTTGGCCCACTCCTCTATACAGACCTTCTCCAGATCCTTCAGGTTTCGGGACTGTCGCAAAGCAATACGGACTTTCAGCTCCCTCCAAAGATTTTCTATTGGGTTCAGGTCTGGAGACTGGCTAGGCCACTCCAGGACCTTGAGATGCGTCTTACAGAGCCACTCCTTATTTGCCCTGGCTGTGTGTTTCGGGTCGTTGTCATGCTGGAAGACCCAGCAACGACTCATCTTCAGTGCTCTTACTGAGGGAAGGAGGTTGTTGGCCAAGATCTCGCGAAAATAGCCTCATCCATCCTCCCCTCAATACGGTGCAGTCGTCCTGTCCCCTTTGCAGAAAAGCATCCCCAAAGAATGATGTTTCCAACTCCATGCTTCACGGTTGGGATGGTGTTCTTGGGGTTGTAATCATCCTTCTTCTTCCTCCAAACACGGCAAGTGGAGTTTAGACCACAAAGCTCTATTTTTGTCTCAACAGACCACATGACCTTCTCCCATTCCTCCTCTGGATCATCCAGATGGTCATTGGCAAACTTCAGATGGGCCTGGCTTTAGCAGGGAGACCTTGCGTGCGCTGCAGGATTTTAATCCTTACTGGTTGATAGGTGATCTTACTGGTTAGTAAGTGATCAAATACTTTATTTAAATTAATTATTTAAAAATTATACAATGTGATCTTCTGGATTTTTGTTTTAGATTCAGTCTCTCACAGTTGAAGTGTAGCTATGATAAAAATTACAGACCTCTACATTCTTTGTAAGTAGGAAAACCTGCAAAATCGGCAATGTATCAAATACTTGTTCTCCCCACTGTATATATATCTATATATAGCTATATTTGTTCCCTCTACAGTGCTTATCCATGCTAGCTCATTTAAACTGGACTTAGGGGTTGACGTAACAGTGAACGTCTCTCCATGCAATTAGTATAATACAGCATGTTTTGTTTCAGTTGGTATGTATTCATTTGTGAATGTCCAAAATACAGTTTCAATGATACAGTGCTTTGTAAAGGTACTGTTTGTACAGATGTTTCTTCCCCCCAGAGAAGACTGGATGCACAGGAAAAGGACAATTAACATGGCGCCTGTCCAGGTAGTAATAATGAAAGTATAAACACAAGACATTTTGTTTAGACTGTAGAGATTTAAACATGTCAAAGACACTTCATCCTTTTATGTCCAAGGCACAAAATTCTGGCAAGGTTACCATATGCAATTGTTTTAAGATTCATTTTGCCTAGATCATTTTGTATTTCAATGTGGAGAAACCCTATTTAGCTCTCCAAAGAAAATAATGGAAATGTATTAGATATGAATATTTTTTATCCAAATAGTGGGGATTCATTTTTATTTAATGTTATTGTTTGATAAAATAAAAAAAACTCTTCTGAGTATTCTGAATATAAAACATATTTTACTTATTTTGTAGTTCCAACTGGTACATTTCAAGGAATTGAAGCCTGATGAAGACAATTTTCCACTGACTCAGTTACTTACATTTTGGTTGATAGCATACTTTGTGGGTGTTTTACAGCTAAACTTAACACATCCAAGTGTTCCAGAGACTCCTTATTAAAATGGGATTACTTACGTGTTGACAACCACCACTGACGACTCTGGATGGATTCAGCTACATCTAAGGCTCTCAAGAAAATGGAACATGGCGATGGAAAATGTTGATGAACCGCACGATCCCTAGGCCCATTTTAACTGTCGTATACTTGTGTCACAAACAATTCTAATTACAGTAATGTATGTCTTGTTAGGGCACCTTAAACCTGTAAAAAGACCGCAAATGAAACATTATTGTAATGCATTTACCGTAATGGCTTATTCTGCCTGGTTCGCAAGATTCTGCTCTACCCCCCGACAAAAAAACATATGGAGCAATATATACACATTTCAAGCCAATCCTGACGTACTGGCTTCTTTTTGTGATAACAGAAAAGAAACACACAATGTAAAATTACAATACAAAATCATTTTATGAGAGAGGCCAAGCACGGGCCCCCCACCCACTGTGGGTCCGGGAGCAACTGAACCTCCTAGTTACTTACGCCACTGGACACCATTACATGACCAAATTCAATCTGCCCGTGTGACTCGTATGGATTAAAGACATCATCTTAACATGTTTTGCCTTTTCTGTGCATAATATCCAAATTAACCAAAAGTAAAACTAAACTCAACAACATAACATATAGATATTTTTTGTTATTCTCACAAAATGGTCATGTCACCAAAAGATAATAAATCGTTTTTTGTGAAAAGAAATTATTGTATCACTGAAATGTAGGTTCTGTCATTTTGACGCATATGAAAAGAGATTTTCGGAAATAATAAAAAGTATAATTTGAATTTGACCACTTTGTTATAAGCTTTTGTAACAAAACTATTTGTATTCATGAATAAGTTACTATCAACATGTTGTATTTATTTGCTCAGTCAGGCATTAACTCAACAATCAGCAAAGGATCACTTGGCTGCTGCTGACAGGAACTAAGATCAGTGAACTAATGAACTAATCTTAACCCTACAAAAAGGTTCTATGTAGAACATTTATGGGTTCATACTATACATGAAGCAAGCAATAAAAATATGTTTGGTTCGACAGTATATGGATTTTATTTTTTATTTTTAGTAAACTATTATTCTGATAATGGACTCGAAATAATATAAACAGAGCTTGTAGAAAACTGAGGTTTTCAAACTAGTGTCACTGTAGTAGAAGCAATCAGGAAGCAGTTGCGAGGAAGCAAAGCTTTTTAATGTGGTGTAGCATTTGAGAACAAGATCCCAAAACAATGTGTACAAATCAGACTAAGGTCTGCGAGACCAAGATATACTGTACATGTAATAGGACAGCAAATAAGTAGAGCAAGTGACACGTAGTGTGAAAAAACATCTAGACACGTTACAGTGCAACAATGAATAAGGGTAACTGAGGGATACATATAAGTGCACATATATGTCAAAGGGAACAATATGCGTGTAATGGGTATGACGAAGATGGGCATTTGGGCGGTGGCAGCTTGAAAACCTGCAACGCCGCGTGCTGTGAGGGAGGAGTGTTGACGCAGGCGTCACAATTTGGAAGTTTTGTGTGATCTTACTTCTGCTTGTAGACTATGCATGTATGACCTACACATCCAGCCCAAAGTGGAGGTTTGCACTCATAGTTATGGAGGCCTCATTAAATTACAGATTAGTAGAACTGTTTTGTTACATTTAGATAATAATAATAAATGTATGTTAATAATAATAATAATAAAGGTATATTAATGGAAAACTGCTAAAAATTTTAAAATAACTATCCTACATTTAAAGAGATGTCGGATTTAGAAAAAATAGCAAGGCATGTTAGATTTTGCCCAAAAATATTGTGTGTTTTCAAACAGGGCCTATTCAATCAAGCTGTCAAGTACAGCGCACACTCCAGTGTTCAAACCAAAAGTGCTGCATGAGATTTAAACTAATGTGACATTGCGGCCAATGTAAATAAGAACTATTTGTACTGAATCATGCAATGTAACTTTATTTACAACTCTAAAGTCTGACTGGCATTAGAAGTGTAACTATGGTAACTTATTCTTATTTTCTAAGACTTGTTGTGTTGTTCATTACCATATATACCAAAAAACTCATAAGAAACTAAAAACTCATAACTTAGAACTTTCCATCCTTGGGGATAATACCATTGTGGCATCATGACCTCTAATATAGGACCTAATATTCACTTTTACAAGTACAAGTACATTTGGTCAACAATGAAATCTTAATGTCAGATGGTCCAGCTGTCTGGATATTGATTGAGGAGACTGAGTTGGGTCTAACTTAATTTAATCTAGAGGCATTGAAATGTACTGACATGCTTGAAAAAACTTACAAAGTAATCAGTTTTGATTCATTTTGAAAAAAGGTAAAGATCACCTTATAGATTTATGTGTAACTGTGGCAACATTCTCAATTTCTATCAGGAACCAATCATTCTCTTTTCATTACTGGTGTTGTTTTGGAATCCGGTTAGTGGCAGCTTTCAAATATATTCAATTTCTGGACTGAGGTTACACAATGTCAAGTTTTTTTATAGGGTGAAACTATATTGTTATAAAGTATAATGTTGTCACTCCATAGCTGTGCTTGAGATTTGTTCAAATATAAGATGCTTAGATTTGAACAGACACTAAACCTCTACTGCAGTCTGTCTACAGTCTTTTTTGTCTTTTTCACAGATTATATTTTTCCCAAATTGAATATAAATGAAGAAATATCTATTCGTGCTCTGCAATATAAAGACAACATCGGAAAAATGACAGATACCCTCTCTTATCTGTCTCACAATTTTTAATTTTAAACACCCTATTTAGTATGTGAAAACAGGAGACCTGTTTTGCCTCACTGCACCTCTGTGTGTATGGTGCAGATCTCCATTCTAGTATGTTTTTCTAATCAGGAGACAGTGGCAAGCAGACTAATAATGTATCCAGTTTTATTGGATTGCAAAGAACAGAGAAATGCTACATAGGATAAGAGCAATCATGTTGCTACATGTATGTTTTTTTGGAACAAAACTCACTTGACAACTCGCTTGAAATCAGCCAATGGAGCAATTGAATTAAATTTTTTCAGATAGTTTGAACAGTAGGAAAGTCGTCAAGGAGGGCACTCCTGTGTTTTCTCAAGGACAAAACAAAGGATTTTTCCATTGGTTGAGAGATTCGTGTAACCTTTCCGTTACTGGTGAGATGCACTAATTACAGTGTATATAAAAAGTCTACACGACCCTGTTAAAATGCCAGGTTTTTGTGATGTGAAAGAATGAGACAAAGATAAATCATGTCAGAACATTTTCCACCTTTAATGTGACCTATAATGTGAACAATTCAATTGAAAAACAAACTGAAATCTTTGAGGGGGAAAAATAAAAAAAACTCATAATAACCTGGTTGCATAAGTGTGCATACCCTTAAACTAATACTTTTCTTTTTGAGTAGGAGTCTATTAGCATGGCACATCTTGACATGGCAATATTTTCCCACTTTTCTTTTCAAAAGTGTTCCAAGTCAGATTGCGAGGACATCTCCCTGTGCACAGCCCTCTTCAGATTACCCCAAAGATGTTCAATTGGATTCAAGTCTTGGCTCTGGCTGGGCCATTCCAAAACACTAATCTTATTCTGGTGAAGCCATACTTTTGCGGATTTGGATGTGTGCTTTGGGTCGTTCAGGTTTCTAACGGACGCCTGAAGGTTTTGTGCCAAAATGAACTGTTCATTATTCCATCCACCCTGACTAAGGCCCCGGTTCCAGCTGAAAGAAAACAGCCCCAAAGCATGATGCTGCCACCACCATTCTTCACTGTGGGTATGCTGTTCTTTGGGTGATGTCCAGTGTTGTTTTTGCACCAAACATACCTTTTGGAATTATGGCCAAAATGTTTAACCTTGGTTTCATCAGACCATAACACATTTTACCATGTGCTTTTGGGGGACTTGTTTTTGCAAACTTCAGCCAGGCTTGGATGTTTTTTTTTGTAAGAAAAGGCTTCCGTCTTACCATCCTACCCCATAGCCCATTCATATGAAGAATACGGGAGATTGTTGTCACATGTAGCACACAGCCAGTACTTGCCACAATTTCCTGCAGTTCCTTTACTGTTGCAGTAGGCCTCTTGGAAGCCGTCTGAGGAAATTATTTTGTACCCTTCTCCTGACTGATATCTTTCAACAATGAGATCCCTCTGATGCTTTGGAAGCTCTCTGCGGACCATGGCTTTTGCTCTGAGATGCAACTAAGAAAATGTCAGGAAAATCCTACTAGAACAGCTGAACTTTATTTGTGATTAATCAGAGTCACTTTGAATGATGGCAGGTGTGTAATGATTTCTGTTTGAATATGATTGGTTATTTCTGAACACAGCCACATCCCGAGTTATAAGAGGGTGTGCAAACTTATGCAACCAGGTTATTGTAAGGTTTTTATTTTTCATTTTTCCACCTCGATTTCAGTTTGTTTATCAATTGAATTGTTCACATTATAGGTCACATTAAAAGTGGAAAAAGTTCTGACATGATTTATCTTTGGCTCATTCTTTAACATTTTCACAGGGGTGTGCAGACTTTTAATATCCACTGTACTAGGTCAATTGATGCCCCTGGTTTAGGGACAGGGTCAGTGTTAGCAGCTCAAAAGTTAATAATATACCCATGGAAAGAAAAGGTGTATAATTTCATATAACATTTCATATAATTCTGCAAATTACAAACATCAAGCCAAAACCATTGTCAAAAATATTGTGATTTCGCTTCTCAAGCAAGTGGTTCTGGAAACCAACCTTCTCCCTCCTAGGACATTGTGTTTTTCTCATTTGTATGAATCTTTCATGGACAATGTCTCAGAGCTCCCTGTTAGTCTCGTCTGTGTTCCCAAGGGGAGTCATCGCCATGGAGAAAGAAAAAGTCGACAAGTTAATTCTCTCCATGGCTTTTTAGAAACATTACCATTCTGACATGGTAATTAATTTGTTGGACTCTCAGACTGTGTGTCTTTGGGGCTGCTCATGTATTTTGCAGCTTATACCAACAGTGTTTAGGTACTGTAACACTAACAAGCAACAAGGCCAAGTTCAGCTGGGCCAGTAAATGAGATGAGACCCCTTGGTTGAATATGCATGAGGGTATTTGATTGCTATGAGATGGTACAATAGCTGTAACCCTATTAGAGAGAATTCACAATTTGCCACGTTGGTGTTGATTAACGCAAGGGACAGCAATGAATATTGGTGACAGTTTTATCAACTGAATTAATCTTGGATTTTTATTGGCCAATGCGCTAGATATGTTGCCAACTGTCATTTTAAGGAGTTGTCTTTTTTGGCCAGTTCTACCCACTGATAGAAAACCTGTCTCTGTCCATAGACACCAGCCTGAAACCAGACAAAAAGGACAGTAGTGACCCTATACCTGTGGTCTGTGCTACTAGAGACCAACTGAAATGTGGGAATGTTACTCTAAGGAGAATAACTTAGATCTGTGCCAGGTAAACTTCCATTAAACCAGTAATCAAATGATTAAACTAGGTTTTCATGTCTAAATGTACTGTACAGAATGTGATTTATTTAGTGTTCTTTGAATTTAGGCAATAATTGCAAGTATAACTCCACATAGCAGATGTGGAGTTATACTTGCATATCTGTTAACTCCACATCAGTGACTGATTGACTGACTACCCATTGTTAAATATCGTAGTGGTCAGAGACACAGCCTGCTACATAGGCAACCGGCGTTCGATCCCTGCCACAGACAGAACAAATCTGCCATTAGGATTTGTTCAAGAAAACTTCAGTAGCTACATTATAGTAAGCCTAAAATAAAATTGTTTACAGTTATACTGCGATGGACGAACTGCACCGACAAGGATCATATTGATTTCGATTTATTGGTGGTTGGCTATTCAAGTGACATTGTTTTTCTAAAGAAACTAACCAGCCACTGAATTATTGGAGTCATTGTTTTCATTACTGTATGGCTATTAACAAGCCACCTAAAGTAATCTCTTTCTAATTTAACATGCTAAATGTAGTTTATTTGCAACCCTGTTATACCTGTTAGATATTAGCTAATGTAGGGTACTAGTTTCAAGATCCGTGGAGTTTTGACTAATTGGTTTAACAATGCAAAAGTAAACAGACACCACATCTCTACACACGTATCACGGGCAACAACACCTGCTGTTGAAATAGCATAGAGGTTAAGGACACAGTCTGTCACATAACACAGCGTATCAAATCAAGCCAGGGCAACAACATTAATTCTTTCAAATTGCAGCCTGGCTTTCCTGGTTCATTTTCTTGTTTTGCATGGTTTATCTTTATTTTCTTCCAATTACACTTAAAAGGGCGCTCAACCAGGAATAGGTACATTGTGATTTCATGTCTAGTTCCTGCCCCCCACACATATACACTTAATAGATTTGTGACCACTGTGATGGAAATCTGACCAGACCAGAATATTATGTTTTAATATTATTAATACTTTATGATGTTGGCTGTTGTGTTTTTGTATTCTATTGCCTTTCATATTCATTTATATACAGGTATTTTTTAGTATTCTGTGAAACGTTTACAAGTCACAATGATGGAATAAGGGGTGGGTCTAAAGTGACAGAGGAATGTATGTTTTGTCCTTATAAGGTAATGAGTAGGTGGTTGCAAAGGAGAGGGTACTATAATACTTGGTAGTAGGACCACGGTACTTAGATTTTTGCTCAATTTACAACCTTGTGTGTGTGGTTGTATTTTGATGATAATGAAGAAACACTATTTCTTCATGTATTTTTCATTTACACCACCCACAGTCTCAGACCCAAAATCCCCCTCTGTAGGTACTGCCCACTCTCTCATACCCCAGACCTGCAACCACCAAATGAAATAATCCCAAAACAACATGGATTATTTTCAAAGTAAGCAGGAGCATCCATCCATACAACCATTTCCCTATAGGCCCCCTGGTTACCCTGTGTAGTCTCATTACAAACAATTTACTGACTCAGGTTTTGATAACCAAGTGCAACACCAAAAAAATGAATGAGTGGCTTCACTCTGTTGGAAGTTAGTGTAGTTGGTAGTAACCATAGAAATGTTCAATCATCTTTAGCAGTATCTATTTCAGTATACATCACAGCCTTTACTGAATACCTTATTAACAATTTCAATGGGCTACTACTGCCATGAAGGAAGTTCAGTGGTGCTCGTGGGTAGTGTCACAGACTATCCAGTAGAAGTACACAAGTTCAATTCCTGGTTATTTTGTCCCAAAATTTAACTTGACTAATTATTGTTTAATTTTCTTTCATTTAGAGCATTCTATGGCTCTGACTTCATCATCCAAATCATTATAATGGATGCATTGTTTAAAAAAAAGACATGTTGAAAAATAGTGACACTTATGGCATCGGAACAATGTCTTGAGTAGTGATGGGCTTCTATGCACACGCTCGGTACGTTTCTGAGGTTTTCGACACCCTACCGACACTCACTGAATCAGAACAATGTTCCGAAACATTTCTGACTGCTTCAGGCTTTGAACTTTGTGGCAATACCAACAACTTTGAATGAATTGTGTCAATCTGATGCAAGAGGAAAATGTTATCTTTTATTGCACAGTTAGAGCAATCTGAACTTTATGGGAAGTCTTATTGTTCTACAGTACAAAAACCTAGACCTAGGTTGAAAGACTTCCATCCAGTTGTCATAAGTATTCTTGTGTGAAAATGTGCATGGATTAAATACACACATTTTCCATTTGTGTTTCCACCAAATTGTTGTTTTCACCAAACAACAGTGTTTGTCAACATCTGAAAAATGACCTTTTCACTTTGCTTCCAATTTCATGAGCTTGATGTTTCCATTTCAAATCTACCAATAGTTGTAACACAAACACTGTTGTGTTAAATAGCAAATGTGCCCTCTTTGGTCTTGGCACCTGCACTCTAAGAACAGCTTGCAAGCAGTGCGTGTAGGCTACACCACATGAAGAGATTATTAGAGCAAGCATTTTTATTTGTCAAGCCAAACGGCAGCCATGCATCACATATCTCACCAGAAGTAGGCCGATGATGTTATTGGGAAGGAGCATCAAGATTATTATTGTGCACTTTCACCAGTCTTTGAAGTTAATAACGTATGTCCTCTATAGCCTAACAAACTGCATGTTTTCTCGAGACATAGTGTGGAAAGACTACATAAAGCATAGTTAGGTTTCACCAGCACTTACAGTAAAGACGCAATCAAAGTTTGATCAATTTGTATTTACTTATAACTGAATGACATGTGCCCATTGACTCTTAAAGAATATCACTCAAAAATGCAGACCCTATGGTTGTTTAGAGCATGTTCCAGGTTTTGATATCTACAGTATAATCCTATTTCCAACTGATGTTAAATTCCCCACTATTACCCCACTATAATTTAAATTCCCCACTATAATTTAAAATGTAAAGAATAACCCCTGAAAAAATACAATAATCCAAATAAATGCATCACTTCATTCCCCATTTTATTTCACTTGTTTGTAAACAATATGAATGTCATTTCTCATAATGTATCCATACATCCATATCTCTGTCTATGAATTTGCGAGTGGTTACATTTCTCCAGCCCAATCTCATTAACTGTTTACCAAATCCGTGGCAGGACGTCCACTCTGCTGTGGTTTAAATCTCAGAAGATGAAGCCAAAGAAGTTGTGAAATTAGGTTTTGAAACTTTTGTTTTTCTACCGTTTGATTAGTTAAATACATTGTGGATTGTCAGCAATGATAGTGCTTGGCAGAACTGACAACAAAAATGAATATCAAAGGCAAATAACAAAGCATATAATTTTTTTACTCATTTGCGATATACTATAATATCTTTTATGCTATTTTAAGAGTAACTTATTTTTATTGTCCTTTCCAATTTTAAAGAAAGTGCATCCTCAGACGTCAGATAAAAAAATTCTTCCTGAAATGTATAATTCAAAAGCTCATACACTTGTTTGAAAGGAGACTTGATTAATTATTAATGTGGCTGTCTACATCCATATAAAATGTGTATTTGAAGATGCAGTTCAGAGGACAGGGTGTTAGATAGATGCGAGATGAAAGGCAGTTTATTTGTTCAGTCTTACAGCAACAATTGACGATTGTGTGCTTGCTCCTAATAACACTGCTATAACATTCTGCAACAACTCAGTATGAGGTACTAGGATGTGGATGAGGAATTTTTCATTTCTTAACAAATGATTGTCATGAAAAGTACTGAAAGTATATGGACCTGCTTCCTATACTTGGATTTTAGTTCAGATTATAACTTTTATGCCATTGTTAGTATGTAGGCGTGGGCACAGATAGGGGTCTGCATAAGCACCTGCCCTTTTGCCCTCTTAATTGTTTTTCTTAGTAACAATTCTGTTCAAGATTTCAGATTCAAGCCATGAGTGAGATGCAGGCAAATAATTTATATTTTAGATGAAAGACTATAGTGTTTCTGCTAGCACAGAATATTTCTAAATTGTCGACAATACTAAGATGTTGAGCTTTGGATGGTATGGTTTGATGATCTATTGTTTTTTTATGTGTTGAATTTTTAATCCAATAACTTGTGTATACAATATAGGCCCATATTGCTGAGAATCAATTAGGCAATTTGTCATTAATTTTCTTAACAGTTTTTATTGCTAATGTATGATGATGTTTTGTACTATTAGCTTGGTTTCATGTAATAATATATTGATGTATCAATTTAATATTTCTAATGCTTGTTTTAAATACTGAATTTTTGTTGAAAACTGTCCTTTCATAAATGTACTCTGTCTCCAACAACAGAAACGTCTGATCCTATTATAGGCACTGTGTGAACAAAAAAAGCCTATCCATATTCAATTAAACTTTAAGGGCTCTAGTGCACTTCAGCATGCAAGGTCTCTGGCTTCCAAGTTTTTCCTTTCCAACGCATGTTCACTTGCAAACAAAATAAAGCTACAACAGATAAAAACTTAGAAAAGCTTCTCTCTCCATTCCTGATGGCATGATGGGACTAGTCGGTTTACAAATTTACATTTGCAGAAGAATATCATAAATCAAAAGACGGTGTGTGATTTTATATCAACCAACGTTGGCGCAATTATCCAAATCCTTCCCTCCAAACCAAATCTATTTTCAACCATCTCAATCCTTTTTTTGGTCCCAGACAATAATGTTAATTTACCTTCGCATGAGTTTACAACTCACAAGCTCCTGTGTATACATTTTAAAATCACAATTCGTACTTATACACTCAAATTAAGACCTACGTCAGCCAAACATAAGTCTAAAGTCAGACTGGAATTGCAATGTTCCAGTTATGACTATTCCTGTTTGGAAAGCCACCAGAAAGATTACAAACTGCTAACTACATGGTCTCTCTGGCTACTTAAACAGTGCTGATCAGCACTTCTCCGTTTTTTATCTGCAACCAGACCATGCACCGTTCCTGCTGTTTAAAATCTGTCTTATTTCTTCCTCAAAAAAAAGGTGTCCTGGTTGAACTACTGCTAGTCTGTACCGCTCACCTCAATCCTCATGCAAAGCATTTGAATACTTGCCAGAGCTACTATAAGACAGACTCTTACAGCTCCATCTGTCCATGAAACATTGATTTATTGACAAACAGGACCCAGTACTCAAAGACTGGTCAACACATTTCAGGCTGTATACCCATCAGCACCAATAATACATGTTCTCAGCCCTTGTTAACTGTAACGGCTGGTCACGTCCTATGCCAATTGTGTATTTTTGTTAAGAAAATGTGTTTTGCCTGAAGATTTTCCTTGTTCCACAAAGTTTTATCTGGTGCTGGGGCAACCCTGTGAAGTGGCTCTCGCACTACCTTCACCCACTCTCCCTGTATAATATGCATGCTTATGAATCAATGGGACTTATGAAACTTGACACATTTTCCTCTTCAAGGATTATTTTCATTTTCTACAAATACATGGTTTTATTGGAATTGTTCAGGCTAATTGTAAAACACCAAGTACAGCCTTAGGATGTCATACTGCATTTCAACAGAAAGTGTGCATGGCAACAAGGCTAAGTTAATCTCGATCTATATTGCCCCTTAAGCTCTAAACTTTCTGGCCCTGACGGAGACATGGACAACCTGTGAAAATAATGATACTCCAGCTGCTCTCTCTTCATCTGTTTGTATTTTCCTATCGCCCAAAATGTATGATTGTCTCAATAATCTCGACATCTTGTTAAGCAAATTCTCTGATGATTGCTTCTCACTCATGTTACTGGGGAACTTCAATTTACAAATATCTGCCTTTGATTCATTTCTTAATTTCTAACTCTTACTTTCCTTTCCTATTTTAACCTCATGCTTTGCCAGTCCCACCTCACCGAGCAGGCAATGCAGTGTGTTGTACCAAATGTTTTATACATTACTTGCCCAACTTGTACAGGGCATTGTCTCCTAATAAAAGGGCGGTCATCTATATTGCCTTTGGTGCAGATGCTAATAAATAAATGTTGCTTTTTGACTGATGTTGCTTGACAGTTTTAGTAGGAGTAGGCTAACAAGGTACTAAGCTGTTTTTTTCGCAGGGGAAAATTAGCTGCAAACAACCCTAAGATCTCCTATTTTAAAGGTCATGCATGCTGGGAAATCCCCGCAGCCACCACGAGGCAGGGGGGCCCACACCCGAAGGACCCCGCCCTGCATAGCAAAAAATAAGATAAGCCTACATAAAAAAGGAAAAAGCAAAAAACTTTGAGGGTGAGAAAACTCCGCTTGTTGAGAGCCCCCTGAGTTTTGACTGCCAGGTAAAGGAAGCCTGTGAAGTAGGTTACATAAAAGATCTTCCTTTCCCTTCCAGTCAGAAACAGGGCTAAATAGCCTCAAAATCAAAGAATCTCGCAACAATGGCCTTTGCGTGTCTTTGCGCAATATCAACATTGTAAGTGAAACATTATATGTTCCATTGGCCTTACTTGATATGGTGATATGTTTAGGCTACTATAGGTTAATAAGGCAATCATTGTGATTGGACTAAAATGTGACTAAAACTTAAGGGCATTGGGTTGACTAAAATGTCTCACTGTTTTTGTCATTTTGACACAAAATAGACTAAATCATTATTCAAATGATATGAATACTAAATTCAAAATTACTAAAACTAGACAAAATCAAAAAACGGATGCCAACATTAACACTGCCAGACATCACTGCCTGGGTCCAGCAGTAATTGTGGCCTTTCTTCTCCCAATCTCCCACCCAGCTCAGAGCTATATAGCACTGTCCTTGGTGTTGAACAATGATCAATAGGCAATATAGCGCTGTCCGTTAACTGTGCTGACTTTTGTAGTTTAAGTATTTCTCTCTTTTCCATTACTGTTATAGTAAAAGGTAGACAGCCATCAGTCTGTTGATGTAGGATGTGGTGGTATAAGCTAATAGATGGAGATACATTTTGAAGGGTTTGGGGGAGGGCCCTCGAGCTCCGACCTCATGGGGATGCCTCTGCAGGTCCCGGCCACCACTAGTCATGCATGATGATGTTTGTCCATGTTGATGTTTGGTCTTCTTTGCACCTGCTTCAGTTCTGAAAATTCTAATCCATGTTTTTCACTTATTTGTACTCTCTACCTCTTCTGTTAGCTGTCTTAGCACAGTCTATGGCCAAACAGTCTCTTCCTCAAAGCTAGATTAGTTGAGCTTCTACTGGTTATATCTGCATGGCAGAGATATGCCTTTGCCTCCAGGGTATGCCAATTTCAGTGCACAGTGGGCACTGACATGGTTTTATATTCATTGTTAATCCTTAATGTATTTAATTCACAAAAAACACCAAGGCCACAATACACTGTGGGTTCTGTTAGAAATGCTGGATCTGAACAGTTGGTTTCACTGCAGTATTAATGGCAATGATTACAATAGGAATTGTACTGGTTTTCATGTGAGAAAACTTTTGCAAAAACTCAAATGAAACTCAAACTACACTGGAGGAGTTGAGTGCTTGTGGGTTTCTTTGTACATCACGTTTCATAGTGAATTCATATAAAACAGCACAGTCACAAGACTTTCTCACAGTGACTAATTATCAAGCAAAAGCGTCTGAAACTTATGAACATGAAACACAACTTGACCACAATGTTCTGCGTCTCTTCAACCATCAGAATTGTATTGCTTATTGCCATGTTGTTTCAAAACACTTCCCTATTATTTAAAAACTACTTCTGGTATTTCATTACCTACGATCATTCTAGGTAAACACTGCATTTACAGTACGTGTAGACACGAAATAGAAAAAACATGGGATACTTTCGGGATTATTTTTAAAACAAGAAATGTAGACTGACATCTAGGTTAAGGTGACATGCGAATATCATAACCATGTCATTGGATATAATAGTGCTTGCTGAGACAATGCCTTATCCAAACGTCTAAAGATCTGAAAAATAAGTGTACTCGATATATTCCTCTTTGCCTGTACATTATGGGACGTTGTCTTTGTTAACAAAGATTGTAAGGTGCACGAGGAAAATGATCTTGTATTATGAGTTGAAATTAGCTAATGAAGAATACTTCTAGAATCAGTGATTATACATTGGTAATCTAATAGTCCTAAAATGGATGTAGCAATCATAGATTGCCCCTTTAAGAATCAGGTATGTTCTGGAAGCACAGATGCCATGGAAATGTATGTGTTAATATACTGTACCACCACTTGTGTTAAGTTAGAAAGGCAAAGACTTTTATGATGAGAAGAATAAATATTAACTTGTTATTATTGAGTCTTTAAAAACTCAACATTGGTATGGTTATTGTTGTATTCTTTTCTGATAATTAACAAATGTATGATGATTGAATTTGTTTTAGCCAACCTAGACTTCATGTGCAGAGCATGCAAACTGTGTGAGAATTGAGTGCTCCCTTGTGGCTAAACAGGAAACTGGCCAAACAACAACTGTTTTGTCATTTTTGTCATTATCCAGATGCTCTTATCCAGAGAAGATTAAGACTGGATTTTTAACAAACAGGATTTATCTACAAAGTCAGATCTGATGAGGAACTTAGCTTATTGCTCCATGAAAGGCATGGTGTATTCATTTATTTTTTCCAGGAGGTGAGTGGTTAATATTTTGCATGTTTTGGTATGGTAGACATGGATTCTGCTTTCTTAGCATCCGGGATAAGTTTATTCTACTACAGGACAGAGCTTTCTCAGTCCTGAGCAGGTGCTGGATTGGGAGGTCCAACAAACCTGAGGTTGCCAAATGTACTACTTAGTTTGTTTGGGGCATAGGGAGTAAGAATTGCCTGAAGCTAAGAAATGACAGTTTCTCTTCCAACTCTGTAGGTGAGAACCATAGTCTTAATTCGGATGAGAGGAAGATGTAGCCCTAACCAAGACCAGAAGCAAGAGACCTGACCAGTAAAACATCTGGGGCCTAATTATCCTTAAGGTTGGAGCTAATACTGGTCATATCATCAAGTAGAAAAAACGCATTGCCCTAGTCATGCCTAAAAGACAAATTCTTGTTAAGTCTGCTTCTGACAGTTTCTTGGGATTAATTGTTTTGACTTTCTTAAAGCAATTTTCTCCCTGACACACCTTACCTATAATCTATACAACAATCAACTTGGGTTCTTGTCTACTCCACAGTCCCACTACAAAAGCTATTTCTCTCCTGCCTCCTTCACACACAAGCGTACATTTACTTGGGAATTCTGTCTTAGCCTCCTCCCTCTTATCCAGCCAATACCTACTCTGATGTCTTTTTTGCTTCAGCCACCTATCCAAAGATCTGTCTCAACTATCTCTCCTTACCTATCTAGACATCACGCCTCTTCTATTGTTCTCCAAAGGCTCTGTGCTCTTAACAGCCAATGTCAGGCTTTCTCAGTTTCACTATCTGATAAACCTCTCTCCAAAATCTAACTTTAATCTTGCGTTATTAAGAACCCATCCCTTTTCTACATTTGTTTAGCTTTTGGTCATCCATCTCACTTCCATTGTTATTATTACTTGACTCTATCTCGACCACATTGTCCGTACCTCTGCAGTGTATTAGGGAGAAATTCAACAAATGCCTTACAGAAGCAGATTTCTCTCAACAGTTTGTCACATCCTGGTTATTGTAAATAACCTATTAGAAGTTACTTAGAAGCAGGAAAATAACCAATATAATTGATAATTTCTACAGTACACAATGATCATCATTTCCGTGCTTATAATAGATCCACAGGAGAATGTTTTTCTTGAAAATGGGAATATTTTTAATCCATTTTGGCGTTTACCAAGAGTTCCTCTAATTCCAACAGTAATTTCATACATTTTGGTTATTGGCAGGAACCATTTCTGCCCCCTCCCCCTGCTGCCACTGTGCTGTCCTGCCTCAGGGAGATTCTTTCAGATGTATGAATGCAAGCGATAGTGTTGTCTTTTAATTCCAGGCATGGTTGGGGGTATGTTCAAGAGGGTGATTGGATCATGTCCTGTCGTGCATGGGCAGCCAGGTGGAAGTGTATTTGGGTATAGTCAGCCAGGAATTTGAGATTGGCCTCGTAATCAGACAGTTCAAAGTCCCTACATCAGTCTGAACTGCAAGCCGACCCATGTGGTATACCTGCAGGGAACCGTGGGTATCCAACCTGAAGAAGGAGTCTAGCATGTAACCCAGCCCCAATGTTCACAGTCCGTGCCATTGACTGCTGCAACCAGCCAAACCCATCCCCTGAGCAGTAAACAGTCCTTACCTGCCATCAGAAGAGCTCTGTCTCAGGGACAGGGGAAAAGTGCAACCAGGCACATGCGTGCACTGGCCACAATCGACTGCCCTCCCCACTGGGCTCTTTTTACACAAAACCCAACTATTAACCCAAAGCATATGACCTAGCATATAGCTCTGCAAAACAACCCATCTTTTTTGTGTAATGGGTGTCACCACTGCATTGCTGTCTTTTAAGATGAAGTATTATGCTGTTTGAGAGAAAGTTGGAATCCAAATCAACTCATCCAAAGTAGGGTACATCATTAAAGTTCAGTAGACCCAATTATTTACAGTACTGTAGAAAATGTCAAACTGTGTGCTAAAAAGCTGTGTTAGTGCATAGGTCCAACTACGATTTTCCATCTTCTTCAGCATCAGAAACAAGTCATATTCCAAAAGACTTCTGCCAAAATTGGCAGGTCTTGTAAAATACTGGGCTTTATTAGCCAATAAGAAAGTTGTGACAACTTATTGCTGAGATAGTAATTGGTTTGATTAGCATAGTCTACCAAGTAAGCATCTCCCACAACACCTTACTCCATGTGTCTTGTGCTATGTTATTTCTATTGCCGTTTTCATATTCATGTGGAGCAGCTGAGCATACACTGCAGCTGAGCTGTCTCAATAGATACTATGCAAACTCTGTGCATAACAAGACAGCTGTTGATTCAGTTTACTTGATATTGTGTTGTAGGCTAAGCTGGTTAGCAATTTTTTGATATTGTAAAGTAGTGTTTGACTCCTTTGATACCACACTTGAAATCAAAATATGACAAATATTTCACAATCTCATAGAATGACACTGTCACTCTTTAAAGACAAACTTCTAATTGTTTCCAGCTCATATGCAATGTGCACAATATCCTGGGATTGAAGTTGAACAAAATAAAATGTTCGCTTTTGGGTAAATATTACCGCTGTCAAACGATTACAATTATTATTTGCAATTAATCACATAATCTCCTGTAGTTTATTACAATAATCACAATTTAGCCCTAAATACTCTGTTAAAAATCAATGGACAGTGCTTGACTGTTATTAATCACTCTGCAAAGGCAGAAGTGGTGTGGTCCCAGATGTAGAGTGACATGCAGATTTATTAAAGGGTTCGGCCAGGAAATCATGGTCAGGCAGGCAAATGGTTGAAACACAGCAAACCAATTCAGGTGGGCAACGGTACCGAAAACACTAGGCAGGCAGGTAGACAAAACAGCAGGCAAAAATACCAGGCAGGCAGAATAGTAAAAAAAAAGAAAAAAAAGAAAAAAAGGATTAGCTAGAGTCGGTACACTGAGAAGGCAAACACTGAACACCCTAAATAGGCTTAGTAAGCTGAGCAACAAATAACAATACCTCACAATGAGAGAACAGAACTGAACCGACTAAGTAGGGAACACTAATTGGGAACAGGTGTGTAACGAAGGTGGGGCTAACAAAGGACACAAGCTACAAGATAATAGAAAATAAACAAAAGCCAAAGAACAAGAACATAGAAAACACAAAAAGAAAACATTACAGGCAGACAGAACCTCACATTGACTTGGAATTAAAGAAGTGCAAGGCCTGTCTTTTTCCAATTAATTTCATTTGACCAGCGTGTCACGGCCCTTACATTTCTCCCCACAAATTACCACAATAACTGGCAGTGTCTGTTTGTATCCCATGTGAATCCATATAGAAGGTCACTGTCTCTAATCCCATAGTTCTACCAGGCTTGGAATTCTGTCATTTTAAAAGCAAGGCCATTTGGCCTTCAAAATGTTTAGGGCATCAGGGCCACATAGCAGGGCACAAAGGCCATTGAGTGAATTAGGAGGATTTGGAGCTTACAAATAAACAACTTGAATTGCTAATAAGAATAAATTTTTTAATATCATACTTTGAATAATAACTTATTATAACTGATATGGTCTTTCCACAATGATATGAGCATGTTGAACCAGTACCAGAAAACACAAGTTCTTTCTGGATTTCTATTACAAGCCTTATATTAAAGCAACATATTATTCTGTAAAGTGCCTGTCAATTGGATTATATATTACAAACCCTAACGTCATTCATGTGTTGATAGACTATCCTGTTTTCTAGACTGATGGCAAAATAACAATTCTCTGTCATTGGCTTATTTCAAAAGTCTCTCAGTACTCCTGCCATCTTATCAACATTCTATGTTCAATGAAACTGGGTCCCCTGTGGAAATATTTTTTTATTATTATTATGGTATTCCGGGAGGATGTACGCTGCAGGTGAGAATAAATGGGAAAATAGGTATAGCTCTTGTTCGGCTGTGTTTATGAATCATTGGTGGCTTACTGTGGGCCTCTATCCATTTTTACTTTGTTGCCCATCTCCTTTTATCTTGTTTCTCCAATAATGCAATGGCAAATGCAGTCTTCATGAGATTTCAGCAAAAACCAAATGCTAAAATCTGATGGATAGCAGTTTACTAAAACGGAAAGATCATGTGTGGGAGTACAATGGGGTGAACTTCACCGTTTTTTCTTTCGTTTTAATTATGGGTTTTATTAATGTGCAGCTCAACCTCATAAGTGAACCGACTGTTGACCTTTCAAGTGTAATGTGTGCACATGAACCTTAGAAGCCAACTTATTGGTGACCTTTGAAATATCAGTCCAATTCAAATCTTCTTGATCGCTTTCTGCAGGTGGCATGACCTTAATCCATTAATTACTCTCTATGTATAGTTTGAGTTGAATTTTCTGGATAATTCATTTACATTTTTTTATATTTAAGTAATTTAGCAGATGCTCTCATCCAGACTGACTTACATTATTAGTGTGTGTACACATGTACACTACAGTTCAGAAGTTAGGGGTCACATCAAAATGTCCTTGTTTCTGGAAGAAACCCAAATGTTTTGTACATCAACATAACATTAAATTGACCAGAAATACAGTGTAAACATTGTTAATGTTGTGAACGACTATTGTAGCTGGAAACAGCAGATTTTCAATGGAATATCTATATACAGTGGGGAGAACAAGTATTTGATACACTGCCGATTTTGCAGGTTTTCCTACTTACAAAGCATGTAGAGGTCTGTACTTTTCATCATAGGTACACTTCAACTGTGAGAGACGAAATTTAAAAATAAAATCCAGAAAATCACATTGTACGATTTTCCAATAATTAATTAGCATTTTATTGCATGACATAAGTATTTGATCACCTACCAACCAGTAAGAATTCCGGCTCTCACAGACCTGTTCGTTTTTCTTTAAGAAGCCCTCCTGTTCTCCACTCAATACCTGTATTAACTGCACCTGTTTGAACTCGTTACCTGTATAAAAGACACCAGTCCACACACTCAATCAAACAGACTCCAACCTCTCCACAATGGCCAAGACCAGAGAGCTGTGTAAGGACATCAGGGATAAAATTGTAGACCTGCACAAGGCTGGGATGGGCTACAGGACAATAGGCAAGCAGCTTGGTGAGAAGGCAACAACTGTTGGCGCAATTATTAGAAAATGGAACATGTTGAAGATGACGCTCAATCTCCCTCTGTCTGGGGCTCCATGCAAGATCTCACCTCGTGGGGTATCAATGATCATGAGCAAGGTGAGGGTTCAGCCAAGAACTACACGGCAGGATCTGGTCAATGACCTGAAGAGAGCTGGGAACACAGTCTCAAAGAAAACCATTAGTAACACATTATACCATCATGGATTAAAATCCTGCAGCGCACGCAGGGTCCCCCTGCTCAAGCCAGCCCATGTCCAGGCCCATCTGAAGTTTGCCAATGACCATCTGGATGATCCAGAGGAGGAATGGGAGAAGGTCATGTGGTCTGATTAGACAAAAATAGAGCTTTTTGGTCTAAACTCTACTCGCCGTGTTTGGAGGAAGAAGAAGGATGAGTACAACCCCAAGAACACCATCCCGCCCGTGAAGCATTGAGGTGGAAACATCATTCTTTGGGGATGCTTTTCTGCAAAGGGGACAGGACGACTGCACCGAAAGTCTGTATGGAGGATTGGGCCAAAATCCCTGTTGCAGTGTGTGCAAACCTGGTCAAGAACTACAGGAAACATAATCACTGTAATTGCAAACCAATGTTTCTGTACCAAATATTAAGTTCTGCTTTTCTGATGTATCAAATACTTGTGTCATGCAATAAAATGCAAATTAGTTACTTAAAAATCCTACAATGTGATTTTCTGGATTTTTGTTTTAGATTCCGTCACTCACAGGTGAAGAGTACCTATGATAAAAATGACTTCTACATGCTTTGTAAGTGGGAAAACCTGCAAAATCAGCAGTGTATCAAATACTTGTTCTCCCCACTGTAGGCATATAGAAGCCCATTATCAGCAGCCATCCCTCCTGTGTCCCAGTGGGACGTTGCGTTTGCATATCAAAGTTAATCATTTTAAAAGGCTAATTGATCATTAGAAAACCCTTTTGCAATTATGTTAGCACTGCTGAAAACTGTTGTGCTGATTAAAGAAGCAATAAAACTGTCCTTTAGGCTAGTTCAGTATCTTCAGCATCAGCATATGTGGATTAAATTACAGGCTCAAAGTGGCCAGAAACAAATAACTTTCTCATGAAACTCATCAGTCTATTGTTGTTCTATTCCATGTGAGAAATTGCCAAGATCTCATACAACGATGTGTACTATTCCTTTCACAGAACAGCGCAAACTGGCTCTAATGCGAATAGAAAGAGGAGTGGGAGGCCCCAATGCACAATTGATCAAGAGTACAAATACATTATTGTCTGTTTTGAAAAGCAGATGCCTCACAGGTCCTCAACTGCCAGCTTCAACTAGTAACAGTGAAGAGGTGACTCCGGGATGCTGGTCTTCTAGGCAGCATTGCAAAGAAAAAGCCATATATCAGCCTGACCAATAAAAAGAAAAGATGGGCAAAAGATTACAGACACTGGACAGAGGAGGAACTCTGCCTAGAAGGCTTCTGTGAGCAGTGGCACAGGACAGTATCTTTAACCAATGTAATGGGGGTACTATAATTTCAATGTCACATAATCACTGACATAAACACATAATCAACCTAAATGCATGTCTTTGTAAGTGTATAGTTTGTTCAGTCTTCAAACCTCCCTGTACATTTTTATTCAACTTGGATGTGATATGAGCATAGCTTTTAACATACTGAGAGTATAGTTTCATTAACATGGTTCCCAAAGCAATCAATATCCCTAATTACCCTCCAATACCATATAGTTAAATTATGTGCAATATAAGAATGGTGTCAATTATAAGATTTTTACTGTTCTACTAGCCTAAATGACCAAAAGCTGACCAAAATCAGTTTGCAAGTCTCTTCCTATTTACTTTAGACATTCGCAGTACTACACCCCCCCCCCCCCCCCCCCCCCCCCCCCCGACACCAACCTAAACTAGCTAAAACTATTTCAGTCTTGTTCAGTAATAGGGGAGGAGTAGACAAGTGTTGGACTTGTAAGAACTAGAGGCAGGATTCTACACAGTGCCCCTCTTTAACTGTGGCCCAGTGACCACAGAGTGCTGTGTAATTTCATTAGTCCTCCCCTTGCATTCATCCTATGGCTCTGGACCCTTTAGGCTGAATTCCATTTACAAAGTAGACCACCCCTAATCACATTCCCTAGCCACTTCTCCTAGGGGGAATCCCTGATGCAGTTTCTACTGCCACCTGAATCCTTAGCCTAGACGTGAAACCTTAGACCAGGGTTAACAAACTCTTTTGTGAACACAGGCGAAGGTAACACAGGGCCAGTCTTAGCCTGGGGCTAAGATAGCCCAGGGCTCAGAACAATGAAGTGTGAAAAGGCCTTTAGTTCACAGTCATGGAGCCCACTCTTCTCCTGGGAACATTCAGTGCTTTAGCATTTTTTTTAACAACCTTCCCCAGATATAATGGCCTTCATTTACAATGTAAATTGGGATTCTATTGAGCAAAAAGATGACTGTTGTATTCCAGAAAGGTTTTTAAAATAAATTATGAATTGAAGGACATCCCTGAAGCCACATCACCTCCCCCTTGCACTGGTGTCTCAGCATCGGTGCTAGTAAATCCTGTTAACCTTATCGGGATAAATTTGGTTTTATGTTTGATATTCAGAGTTTGCTTGTTAATAGCGCTCCCCAAAAACATTCTACAAAAATGATAGCGATATAAATAGAATCAGGTGAAGGTAGAGAGCAAGGTACACCTTTTGGTTTTCATCAGTTTCGTTACGTTTTCAAAAACTATTTTACATTACCTTCAATGGAGGAATATTATGTGGATGCAACTAAGGGACTGTCTTAAAAGTGCATTCAGCAGAAATCATTGTTTACTTCATGCCAACTTCAACTTTTTTCAACTTTTTTTCTCTACATTTAAAAAACAAAAGGTGTTATTATTTGTTTGTACTAAAAAAATAAATTTTAAAAATTCGACTTATTTGCATATATCTAGCCCATATGGATAGTGAGCTATTAAAAAAATATTTTATATAGAACTGGAGTGTCAAACAGGTTCCACAGAAGGCCGAGTGCAGGTTTCCACAGCAGGTATTCGTTTTTTCCTGTTAATTGGTTCCCATTTCACTAACCAATTAGTGACCTAATTAATCAAACAAGTACAAAGTGAGAGCAAAATCCTGCAGACACTTGGCCCTCGGTGGAACCAGTTTGACACCTCTGCAAAAAAGATGAAAAACTATTTACACACAAAATAAATAAAACATTTGAAGGTGTAACTGTGAGAGTAGACAGAAAAAAACACAGGACTCTTGTTTGTAGATCTCTAGCTCATATAGTGAGCTATTAAAAAAGGATTGTATAGAAGGATAAATTCTGATACATTCACTGAAATTGAAAATGGCAAATCTAAGTTGCTTACTCTAGACAAAGAAGGTCAGTTAACAAAATATAAGTGGTTTTAGAGATACATGTCATCTGTATAGGAAGCTATTAAAAAAGGTTAATGTTACTTAGGTAATAGAGTTGTAATAATGCATGTCATTTTAAAATAAAATCAATATTATGAATTTTGAAAAAATAAGAGTTGTACCTTTCAGGTAAATTAGGTAAATGAACACACCACAGTCATTTGTAGATCTCTGGCTCATTTGGATAGTTTGCTATTTAAAGGATTGTATATAAGAATACATTCTGATAAAATCAACAAAATTGATGGTGCGTACTCTCGACAGGGAAGGTCAGTGAACAAAATGCAGGTGGTTTTAGAGGTACAAAATGCAGGTGGTCAGTAAACATGTCATCTGGTTTGAAGCTATTAAAAAAAGTTCATGTGAATTAGGTAATAGAGTTGTAATAATAGATTTAAAAAAAATCTGGATAAAAAAGAATAATTGTACCTTTTAGAAGAGAGGTGAAGGAACAAACCAAACTTGTTTGCAGATCTCTAGCTCATATGGATAGTGAGCTATTATATATGTAGAAATAGTTTAATTACACAAAATGTGTCTGTATCTATGATTTTCCTTTACAGAGGCAGATATTATTAGGATGACACCAAATTAAATACATTTTTTTTGTCACATTCAATCATTTGACAGCATTTTTGCAACATTTTGGGATTTGCTAAAGGAAAAGTTAGATTTTCAATAAAATCAGAAGACCTAGCAGATCTAGAGTGTTGCATCACAACGGCTATGTTCCAGAAGATCAAATTAACAATGTCCATAAGTAAATTGTGACTGGCTGTTTTTTTATTTTAACTTTATTTTAACAGGGAAAACAGACTGAGACCTGCATCTCTTTTTTGGCTGTGTCCTGTGTAAACATGTTGACAAGTACAGTTTTAGGCACACAAACAAAACATTTAGAGAAAGGCAATTTCAAAAACATATAAAATAAAGACATAAAATTAAACAGAAACAATCACAGACAACATCATATAGATCCTCCATTACAGTTTTAAAATGGGCAAGGGACACCAGAGTATTTAACTTCAGTTTGATCTGCAGTTTCTTCCATAAATAAGGAGCGAAGGAACTGAAAGGAGTCCTACCCAACTCTGTGGAGACCGCTAGAGTCTCTAATGTAATCCATGTCTGTGATCTGATTTAGAAATGTGTTAGTCTAGTAGAAATGAAAGATGATATATATGGAGGTAATTTGAAAATAAATGAAAAATGATATATATGGAGGTAATTTTAAAAGAAGTGCTTTTTAAATAAACAAGAGAGCATGTTGCTCTCGCCTCACAGATAGAGAGGCCCAACTCACATATAGAATACAGTGATGAGTTCTGTAACTATCACCGGTGATAAATCCTTGTGCACACTGATGAATAGCATCCAGTGGTTTTAATGTGTTTGCCAAAGCATGCATATACAGGTGCTGGTCATAAAATTAGAATATCATCAAAAAGTTGATTTATTTCAGTAATTCCATTCAAAAAGTGAAACTTGTATAATGTATACATTCATTCCACACAGACCGATATATTTCAAGTGTTTTTTTCTTTAAATTTTTATGATTATAATTGACAACTAATGAAAATCCCAAATTCAGTTTCTCAGAAAATTAGAATATTGTGAAAAGGTTCAATATTGAAGACACCTGGTGCCACACTCTAATCAGCTAATTAACCCAAAACACAATCATGGGGAAGACTGCTGACTTGACATGTCCAAAAGACGACCATTGACACCTTGCACAAGGAGGGCAAGACACAAAAGGTCATAGCTAAAGAGGCTGGCTGTTCACAGAGCTCTGTGTCCAAGCACATTAATAGAGAGGCAAAGGGAAGGAAAAGATGTGGTAGAAAAAAGTGTACAAGCAATAGGGATAATCGCACTCTGGAGAGGATTGTGAAACAAAACCCATTCAAAAATGTGGGGGAGATTCACAAAGAGTGGACTGCAGCTGGAGTCAGTGCTTCAAGAACGACCACGCACAGACGTATGCAAGACATTGGTTGCAGCTGTCGCATTCCTTGTGTCAAGCCACTCTTGAACAAGACACAGCGTCAGAAGCGTCTCACCTGGGCTAAAGCCAAAAAGGACTGGACTGCTGCTGAGTTATGTTCTCTGATGAAAGAAAAAATTTGCATTTCCTTTGGAAATCATGGTCCCAGAGTCTGGAGGAAGAAAGGAGAGGCACAGAATCCACGTTGCTTGAAGTCCAGTGTAAAGTTTCCACAGACAGTGATGGTTTGGGGTGCCATGTCATCTGCTGGTGTTGGTCCACTGTGTTTTCTGAGGTCCAAGGTCAACGCAGCCGTCTACCAGGACGTTTTAGAGCAATTTATGCTTCCTGCTGCTGACCAACTTTATGGAGATGCAGATTTCATTTTCCAACAGGACTTGGCACCTGCACACAGTGCCAAAACTACCAGTACCTGGTTTAAGGACCATGGTGTCCCTGTTCTTAATTAGCCAGCAAACTTGCCTGACCTTAACCCTATAGAAAATCTATGGGGTATTGTGAAGAGGAAGATGCGATACGCCAGACCCAGCAATGCAGAAGAGCTGAAGGCCACTATCAGAGCAACCTGGGCTCTCATAACACCCGAACAGTGCCACAGACTGATCGACTCCATGCCACGCCGCATTGCTGCAGTAATTCAGGCAAGTGGAGCCCCAACTAAGTATTGAGTGCTGGATTCATACTTACAATGTGGATTCATACTTTTCATGTTCATACTTTTCAGTTGGCCAACATTTCAAAAAATAATTTTTTGTATTGGTCTTAAGTAATATTCAAATTTTCTGAGATACTGAATTTGGGATTTTCATTAGTTGTCAGTTATAATCATCACAATTAAAAGAAATATACATTTGAAATATATCAGTCTGTGTGTAATGAATGAATATAATAAGTTTCACTTTTTGAATGGAATTACTGAAATAAATCAAGTTTTTGATGATATTCTATCTTTATGACCAGCACCTGTAGATAATATCACCATAATCTAAAACGGACATAAAAGTAGCCTGAACAATTTGTTTTCTATTTACAGACAAGCCCTGTTTCTGTAAAGGAACCCTAGCTTGAATTAAAACTTTTTCCCAATTCAGCAATGTGTTTAAAAAAAACCCTACCTCTAAGTATTTGTATGCAGAGACCTGTTTGATTTGAGGACCATCCAAGCTAGTAATTAAATAAGTGTTTCTAACTAAGAGTTTAGCCTTTAAAACAAGTTTAAGCTGTAAAAGAGACCTCTATAGTATCTCAAAATCAGACACCAACTGCATTAATGCTTGGTCCGCTGTTGCAGCAATAGAGTACATAACCTGTTTATAGTGCAATGTGATTTGTTTATCTGGTGTCGAAATTTAGTTTTGATGCAGTCGAACACAGCCATTATGATTTCTGTCGGCTGACATGCACATGCGCATAAGTCAGAAAACACAAAGACGAAACGTGGTAGGATTTAAAGGGAATGTAGTGTTGCCTTATAGTATTCATCTAGTCTGATTTAGCGAGATGCCCGTTACTTTATAAAAGCTAACAGAGTTTAATAGTTAGTGTCTGGAGCCCCACCAGTTTAAAGCAAGGTAAGTGAGAACGTATTTGAGTGAAGCTATGAGTTCATTATGAACCTTACTTCTTAATGTATTCATAACTGAATTTAGCTTACGGCTACTTAGCAACCATGTGGCTAGTTTTAGCTAGCTTGGTTTTGATTTTACATAACCTACCTTTTCATTGGGAAGAAATATTCGCCCACAAATACTCGGTCATGTTGTTTGGACTAACTACAAATACCATACATGCAGTAACTACAGCACTTCGTTATTACATGTAGTTTAATCTGCAGTATCTGCCAAATGCAAGCAGGGTATTAATGTACAGCACAAGTTAACTTGAGTTAAAATCTAGCAACCGTCTGTGCCAGGCTAATTCGCTGTTATCTTTTTTCAATGCAGTGTTGTGAATAACGTTGACATTTCTTTGTCATTTTAGATATCACCAAACACAACATAATTAACGTTACCCTACCGGATGCAGAGATTGTGCATTACATTGATATTTAAGACTGTCTACAATATACGTCTTGGGACACTGTGTAAGTGTCAGCCCACCTGGAAACTGGGTGAATCTTATCGCTTCTCTGCAAGCTTCCAACGTCTACCTAGTTTTAGGGGCATTGTCCCCTATATATTGGATAGCTATCGGGGTACAAAGCCCCCTCGGAAATACAGTTATTTCTCAGATTCTCATTTCAGGATTTGCTGGCGTCACTACTTTACTAACCAGTCAGACATGGCAGAACAGAGATTCTGTGTGGAGTATGCCAAACGTGGCACTGCGGGATGTAAGAAGTGTAAGGACAAAATCATGAAGGGCCTGGTCCGTATTGGGAAGATTGTGCCTAACCCCTTCAGTGAATCTGCTGGGGAGATGAAGGAGTGGTACCATGCAAAGTGTATGTTTGAGAAGCTGGAGCGGGCCCGGGCAACCACTAAGAAGATTGAGGACATTACAGACTTGGAGGGGTGGGAGGAGCTGCAGGATGAGGACAAGGAGCTGATCAACAAACTGGTTGGAGGTAGACTTGTGTTTTTTACATGGGTGGGGTCTTACGCAAACCCTTCTGCATTTAATACCTACAGTACTTTACATATTTTAATTATTTACAGGGTTGAATGTGTCAATCAATTGCTGAGGATGATTAGTTGACCATAATGGTATGATGGGCATTGGACAGGACTCCTATGCTAAGTAACATGGGATGTTTAGTGACCACAGAGAGTTAGGTCAACTCTTTATGCTGGGAAATATCCCCTTCATTGCCCACTGCGATTTCATTCTTAGACCAGAGGGAGGAGGGCCCCGTACTGTCCCTCCAACTGTAGCATCTAGTCTCCCATCAGAGGGAGGCAGGGTACTATGCTGCTGCTATGCATTCTGATGACATTTGTGCTGATATTCACCCTGTAATATTGTCAGTGGCTTGTTCTATCCAAACAGTTCCATCCTCTCCTTCTCTCCTGTTTCTCTTTGGAGAATCAGAAGAATTGTCTTCAGAGGTGTCTCCATCCATTTTTCTCACCACTGAATTTCATAACTAAGTGGTTGATCATTTGTACCGTTGTCATATAAAGACCTTATCACCTATCTGCATGCCATACTCTACACTTTTAAGTAGATTATTTTTATTATAAATGAAAGAAAATAAAAATATAATACCATAATATCATTATTCAATAAGTCTCCATCTTCTTTGTAATAGGAATCCTAAATTAGCTCTGTATAACCAATCAACATCACACTCCCATGCCTTCATCTGTGGTACATTTAAGTAATTCACATGATTTCAGGATGAATTCAGAATTCCCTCTGTACCTTATATATATTGGTTAGTGAATTGCAAAGCTAAACCACAACCATGAGAACCAAGGAGCTTTCAGAAGAACTATGGGACAAATTCTCAATCCACACATCTGACCTGTAATGGTGGCGAAAAGGAAGCCATTTCTCAGAAAAGCCTACCTTGAATTATATTTGAAGAATGCCAGAAAAAACTGTTGAAAGATTCTGTAGC
Organism: Esox lucius; assembly: GCF_011004845.1. Taxonomy (NCBI): domain Eukaryota; kingdom Metazoa; phylum Chordata; class Actinopteri; order Esociformes; family Esocidae; genus Esox; species Esox lucius. The sequence continues at coordinate 28,669,893 of NC_047575.1, forward strand.
CATGTTGCAAAATGTTTTGTGGTCTAAAAAAACCTTAATTTTAACTTTTTGGTCTAAATGCAAACCTGTATATTTGTTGTAAACCCAACATGGTACATCCCCTGCCAAAAAAACACCATTCTTACTGTTAAGCATGGTTGTGGCAGCATCATACACCGATCAGCCAAAACATTATGACCACTATCTTGTTATCATGGCACCTGTCATTGGGTGAGATATATTAGGCACCAAGTGAACATTCTGTCCTCAAAGTTGATGTGTTAGAAGCAGGAAAAATTGGCAAGTTTAAGGATCTGAGTGACTTTGACAAGAGCCAAATTGTGATGGCTAGAAGATTGGGTCAGAGCATCTCAAACTACAGCCCTTGTGGGGTGTCCCCGGTCTGCAGTGGTCAGTACCTATCAAAAGTGGTCCAAGGAAGGAAACGCGGTGAACCACCAACAGGGTCATGGGCGGCTAAGGCTCATTGATGTACATGGGGAGTGAATGCTGGCTGTTTAGTCTGATCCAACAGACGAGATGCTGTAGCTGTAATTGCTGAGAAAATTAATGCTGGTACTGATAGAAAGGTGTCAGAACACACAGTGCATCGCAGTTTGTTGTGTATGGGGCTGCATAGCCACAGACCAGTCAGGGTGCCCATGCTGACCCCTGTCCACTGCCGAATGGGCCAACAATGGCCATGTGAGCATCAGAACTGGACCACGGAGCAATGGAAGATGGTGGCTTGGTCTGATGAATCACGTTTCCTTTTACATCACGTAGATTGCCAGGTGCGTGGGCGTTGCTTACCTGGAGAACAAATTGGCACCAGGATGCACTATGGGAAGGAGGCAAGCAGGCGGAGGAAGTGTGATGCTTTGGGCAATGTTATGCTGGGATACTTTGGGTCCTGCCATTCATGTGGATGTTACTTTTTCACATACTACCTACCTAAGCATTGTTGCAGACCATGTGCACACTTTCATGGCAATGGTATTCCCTAATGGCTTTGGCATCTTTCAGCAGGATAATGCGCCCTGCCACAAAGAAAAATGGTTCAGAAATGGTTTGAGGAACACAACGAGTTTAAGGTGTTGACTTGGCTTCTAAATTCCCCAGATCTCAATCCAATCGAGCATCTGTGGGATGTGCTAGACACCATGGAGGCCCCACCTCGCAACTTACAGGACTTAAAGGATCTGCTGCTAACATCTTGGTGCCAGATACCGCAGTACACCTTCAGTGATCTAGTGGAGTCCATCTCTCGATGGGTCAGGGCGATTTTGGTGGCAAAAGGGGGACCTACACAATATTGGGTAGGTGGTCATAATGTTATGGCTGATCGGTGTAAATGGGGATTTTTGTTCTGATCAGGGACTGGGACAAGGACTTACTCCTTTTCCAACAATGCGGAGAGTTAAGTCTTTCTAGTCACCTTTAATATATATATTTTCTAGTTGTCTCTGATTGAGATTGCTTTTTAGATTTTTGATGCCATTTAATGATTCTTGTTCATAGACTTGATGGCCAAAACTAATGCGAGCCCAAAGAAGAAGGTGCAAGCAAAGCTGAACAACAGTGGTCAGCTATCAGCTCCACCTGCTGACCCTTCTTTAAATGCTCCACGAAAGTTCTCTGGCTTTACAGGTAAGACGATGCCAGTGCCCGGATTAACTAGCATGCAACTCTGTTACATTTCGTGCTCAGCAAATGCAAGAGAACCAGTTAGCCTACTCCCGCTACTAGAGCGCACATTTGTGTTAATTTAAACGATTTTCCTCTTTCCATTCATACCTAACCGTGCTTTATCATCTCTTGTTTTCATGGTGTCAATCCTATTGTCTTTAATCCAAACAGCTGCTAAGGCTGGAAGCTCGAGCAGCCCAGAACCCACACCAGCCAAACCCAATCAGGGGAGTCCTTTGTCCGCTCAGCTTTGTGACCCCAAACACAAGGACTGCCTGCTCCGGGAGTTCCGCAAGCTTTGTGCCATGGTGGCAGACAAGAATAGCTATAATGTCAAAACACAGATCATCCATGACTTTCTGAAGAAAGGCTCTGGAGGAGGTGTGTGTCTGTGTGTGTGTGTCAGTGGTTTCATTTTTGTAGAATGTTCTCTTAATCAACTTTGCAAGTTGCAATCATTTCCTGCTGCTATAGAAGCAGTATTACTAAAGTAAATTTATTTTATTTTTTCCACTGCTTCTTTCCAGATAAATTCAAGGGAGATTTGTACCTGACTGTAAAGCTGCTTCTCCCAGGGGTGGTGAAGAGTGTGTACAACCTCAACGACAAGCAGATTGTCAAACTCTTTAGCCGCATCTTCAACTGCAACCAGGAGGAGATGGTGCAAGATCTGGAACAGGTTCTGACAAGTGATTCAGTTTAATATCCTCCAAAATATTCAGAAAACCCAGCTGTAAAGAAACTGTATGTAGTCAGACATAAATTATACATTATGCTGTGTAGGTTCTACGAAAACACACAAATGTGGGGTGAAATGTGTTTTGGAGTTCATTATGCCATTGATCATAACAGGAGCCGCTCAACCACTATTAGCCAAACAGCCCGAAAGCATCAATGATCCACCACCATATTTTATTTATTTTGTAGCTTTCAGGTGCTTCTCCTTCTATGCAGTCCCCTTTTCTCACAAGACATGACAATGATGGGCATGGCGAGAAAGTATTATTTTTTTTGTCTCATCTGACCACAACTATTCCCTTTAGTTCCTGTAAAGCTTGACACAGTTCTTGCACTGCAGTTTGTGGCTTGGGCTTAGGAGGGCTTTCATGCATCATTTCCAAAGTGCTTGTTGATGTGGAGTGCTGTATAACAGTTCAACTTGAGACTTGACAACCCCAAGGTTCCACTTGACTGTAGACTTTTTAAACTATGATTCTTGGGTGTTTCTTTGTCTCCCTCACCATCTTCCTTATCACATGTGGGGCAATATGTGCATGCATCCTCTTGGCAAATTTGCTACTGTGCCATACTACTTTTGATTGTTGCCCTGACTATGCCTAGTAGTATTTTCAACTGTTTGTGTATATATATTTTTTAATATACTTTTTTTTTTTTTTTTTTTACCAGGGGAGATGCATTTGTGACATTACCTGGAACTGTTTGAAGAGGCAACTAGAACTTATGAACTACTCCTTAGTTGGCAAATAATTAAACAGGTTTTATAAGGCCCTAAAATGGCAGTTACAAAACATTAAAAAAAAAAAATTATAAAAAAGAAATAACAGAGGAAAGGGCAAATTGTAGCCTAGTTTTGCAGCAGAAGAACAACAACAAGCTACATTCGCCACAATAGTGAAAGGCTGCAGCTTTTGTAAAGTTTCTTCAGAAAAATTGTTAAAAAGTTAAGGACACTGTCACATTTGTCCGATTACATTTTAAATATCAATATGTTTTCTTCCTGGGTATACAGGGGGATGTGTCAGAGACAGTGAGGATGTTTTTTGAAGATAGCAAATCTTTTCCGCCGGCCGCCAAAAGTTTGCTCACCATCCAGGAAGTGGATGAATCCCTGACCCGTCTGGCCCAGTTAACCAAGGAGGATGACCAGCAGAAAGAGCTTGAAGATATATCCAAAAAGTGAGTTTCATGGGTATTTGCTGACATTCTGATTAGATCAATGAGTACAGATCAACATTTTCAAGTAATTCAGTGTTTGGACACATTTTCTTCTAGGCCACATGAAAGACTTTGAATCGAGAGACAGTTATAATATAATTAAATTACAAATTAAGTTTTGCCCCAGTTTCAAGAAGAAACTATAGGATCCTGTGGGAACTTTTTCTTTGTGTTTCAAATAAGTCCACCCTCTTTCTTGCAGATGTACTGGGAATGACCTGAAATGTATCATCAGACTCATTAAACACGATTTGAAGATGAACTCTGGAGCTAAGCATGTGTAAGTAACCTTGCGTTTACTCCAGACTAGCCAAAGGAACCCTAACTGCATTCTGGTTGAGGCACTATGGAGGCACTACTTAAAATAATTTTCTGTCTATTTTTGAAGGGTGAAAAAACCCACCGACTGCCTTTCTAGATGTTTGACCTGTGTCAAGTCCCGCCCTTCGTTTGCTGAAATCCATTTATTTTTTTTTAAATATGGCTTTGTTAAAACCATGTTCTTGGTTCTCTTTTGCTCAAAGATATGTGCTTTATCTCAGTGTCATACTCCTTGCGTGACATCCTCATATCCTCTTGAGAGAAGCAAACGCTGTTTAAAAGAAGTATGGATTTGAGCAAAGAATGCTGTGACTTTACACAGGACAAACATGGGTACAAAGGTAGGCTATTATGCTTACAATTTTACTAGAGTTTGAAAGCATACAACAAACCTGTTGCAGCATTTTTAACATAATGTAAATCTTATGCAGCTTGGACGCAGTGGACCCGAATGCCTATGATGCTTTTAAGGCCTCCCGCAACTTAGGGGACGTGATAGAGCGTGTGCTAAAGAACCAGGTCGACGCCTCCAACGGCTCAGGCCCCAGGAAGCTCCTCACTATTGAGGCCTCACTCATGACCCCAGTGCAGCCTATGTTGGTGAGCTGTAATCAACACACACACGCGCATGCTAACATGCATACACACAGGTGCATTGTGGTTTCTTGCATTCAGCCCTGACCCCAACAGGGCCAAACTGTCATTTATGAATGTAGACACCTTTGCTTGTAAATATAACATGAGTGAGTGCCCAATGCATCGTATGCCTGTGTGATTGGCACACCTTGTCTCACTCTTCTCACCTGTCAACTGCTGGCGGAGGGTTTCTAACCAATTACAGTTGTTTGGTACTTGTTATCCTGAACCAAAAACCTGTGTCACTGTGATCTCTGTATTTGTTGAGACTGCAAAAACCCATTCCATATTGCATGCACCTTTTGAGTGACCACTGGTGCTCCCTGTAGGCAGAAGCATGCAAGTCCATTGAGTACGCCATGAAGAAGTGTCCCAACGGCATGTACTCTGAAATCAAGTATGATGGTGAGCGTGTGCAGGTGCACAAGAACGGGGACCACTTCAACTACTTCAGCCGCAGCCTCAAACCTGTGTTGCCGCACAAGGTCAGACTCATGCGCAAACGCACGCACACACACACAAAGTCTAACAATCAGTCTATTTTTCACAACGCATATCACGCTGGAGCAATGAGCATCCAAAGTTTGCATTTAGGTAGTGACCCAGTATCATTATATGGCAGTGAGTTTACAGAGAATGTCACCTTTTTGATATTGGCAAATGAATCTACATACTGCAAGGTAGCATCATGACATGGAGCTGTGTTTCTTGCGATTCATCATGTAAACAAACACTGCTATTACATCAAGGCTAGCAGGAACCAGCCATTTCATAATAGGAAAGACAAGGTAACCAGCTAATAGCCTTTTTACTTAACATTTTACTATCACAATGAGCATGTTTTAATTAGGAAGAACTGCCTGGTTATGCCTCGAGTCAGCACAATATCTATTGAGACAGCTCCTTTGTGCTGCATGCCCCACTATCCCACATCAATGGTACAACATAGCGCTTGGTGCTTGGGTGCACAAGACATGGTTAGGTGTGGAAGATAATTAGTTGGTAGACTAAGCTGATTAAAGCAATGTCAGTCGTGGTGGGAATTTCTCAAGTGTTCCTATTGGCTAATGAAGGCCAAGCTTGATGGACTTTTCCACCAGACTATCCACAAATTTGGATGGAAGTGTCTGGGTTCCCATTTAAAATCCATTTTACCCTAAACCACACCCTTAAACTAACTGCAACCCTATTCTTAAACCCAAAACGCTAATCCTAACCTTTAATATAAACTAAACCTTACATCCAAATGAACCCCTCACTCTAACTCCAGCCAAATGTCCTCATTCTGCCAGATGTTCCATGGGTTAATATACTTATTAGGACAGCTGGTATATAGTATAGTAAAACCAGTTAACAGATGCTCACACGCAAATGCATGGGGAAGCTGTCATGGTTGAATTCCTATTCTGTATTAGTAAGTCAGAAAGCATAAAACGAAAACAAAATCCTGCTTTGAAGACTGGGCAGCCATCCCTTTCATGGAATCCCTTGATCGATGTGTAGCTTAGATGTGTCCTCTGTTAAATATGTTGTTGTTCGGTTTAAATGCATTCTTCTCTTTTTAAAATAATTTCTCCCTCTAATTCCCTTTGGTGTTTACATTCTCTTTCATATCTAACCCATAGCCTTTGTGTTCCAGGTGGCCCATTTTAAAGAATTTATCCCTCAGGCCTTTGTTGGCGGCCACAGCATGATCTTGGATGCCGAAGTACTTCTCATCGACACCAACACCAGTAAGCCACTGCCCTTCGGGACGCTGGGGGTGCACAAGGTGAGGATGCTGGCCCAATTTCTCTTTTTAGTGACCTCTCTATGGACTTGTTGGTGTTTGTTGTTGGGGGAAATTGTGTGGTGGCATTGGGGGCTATGTCATGTTTGAGTGAGAAAGGAAGTGAGTGTGTTTGTGTCAAGGGAAATCATCAGTTTTTCTCTCCTTTTTTTTCTTTCAGAAAGCAGCCTTTCAAGATGCCAAAGTGTGCTTGTTTGTCTTTGACTGCGTCTATTTCAATGGTGTGAGCCTGATGGAGAAGTAAGTTGTCTGCACTCATTTCTCTGGAGAGTTAAAACACCTGTGCCAGGATAGAATTTACATTAACTCATCCTTGAAAATAAATGACTGACTAGATAGATGTCTCTTTCCTCTTTCACTACATTTTAAAAACACTTTAGTCTCTTTCGTGTCTGTTTGAACACATGCTCTTTTCTCCGAAGGCCACTATATGAACGAAGAAAGTTCCTCCATGACAACATGGTGGAGGTCCCCAACAGAATCCTGTTCTCCGAGATGAAGCATGTCACAGTTAGTAGCTCTACTTAAGTGTTTTACATTTACACTAATGAGTTAGCAGACGCTCTTATACTGAGTGACTTATAGTAGTGAAGTCATACATTTTCATACTTTGTAAGGATGTGCGGGTTGACTCCTCCCTCATTTCCTGCTATTATCTGGGCCTGTGTGTTTAGGGTCATGAAATAGTGCATATGTGTCTGGTGTGTGGCAGGTGGTTGGAATGTGCTTTTATGAAATCTATATTAATATATAGCATAACCATTGTGGTGTAATTGGGATGTTAATAGTGTTGACACAAAACAAGTGGGATATTGCACATTTTCACAATAGGCAAGATGATGAATGTATTTTCTATTTTCAGCTGCCTATCACTCAAACAGTGAGAAGCAAACTGCTCCAAGCAATGCTTCATTTCAAGTTTTGCCTCCAGTCAAATGGGACGCAGTGCCCACAGATGCTAGTTTCTAGACCAGCAAACAAAGCACTGGAAGATTCCAGGTTGACTCTCAGGCAAACAAATTATGTTTGTTTCCAATATTAGGGCTGTTTTCCTAAATAATTGAAATCTGCTTCATGTTTTACTTGCCTAATGAGTATTGTGAGACTGGTATAATCCCTGCCCTAATGTTGTTTTTGTCTACTGCCATGATTGGATCCGAAAATGTAGCTCTCTCTCCTCTGAATTCCCTAGAGAGACACACACCATTTTAACAAGGGATAGTCAGCTCTCTCACCAGTCCAAATATAATTTGTGAATCATAACTTGATGGTTTTTGCCTGGTTACACACTCCTTGTTACCCCCAGAGACATTAGCCCGAAAATACTGTTTTGTACAACGCCATTTCACATCAACCAAAGGATTGCAGTCGAGGAGTTCTGACTTGTTATTGGCTAATGTACAATGCCTTTGGAAAGTATCCAGACCTGATGTTTTGTTGTGTTATACACTTAATTTATAGTTGATCCAAAATTATATATCATGTACATAAATATTCAGACACTTTATTCTGGGTATTAATATTTTCTATGGACCTCAGTATTTTGCTCTGTTCATCCTTCCCATAATCCCGACCAACCTCCCAGTCCTGTCGCACAGAAGTATCCCCTAAGCATGATGCTCCCACCCCCATACCTCACCGTAGGAATGGTCTTAGCCAAGTGATGAGCTTGCCCACACATCATTTACCTTAGTCTAATTCTAAAATGGATTAAGTTGATTTAATCACAATGCAGTTCAAGTTCAGTTCCAAGTTGTATTAATCAAATGCACCGAACAACACAGCGTCATCCTGCACAATGAAAATATTGTGACATGGCACCCGACATCTATGCAGTAAGAGTTAAATGTATAAAGCAAAAATACCCCCTAATTACCAAGCTCCTGGGACCTTTTCAATGCTTTAGCAAATTTAGCACATAGATCTACTCCTCAACACATCTCTGAGGTCTGCAGAGTTCCCCGGACTTGGTGGCTTGGTTTTTGCTCTGACATCCACTGTGCAGTGTTGGGCCTTATGTTTTTAATTTGTAATACATTTGTTATTATGGGGTTATGTGTAGATTGATGGCAAATACATTTATTTGATCAATCATAAATTGTCTATATCTTGACTGTGTGAAGAATACTGCAGGAAACCATAGCAAAACATTTTGCAACAGAGCAAGTATTTTTGTTGGGCAGGTTCATTTAGTACCTTTCTCTAACATTTGTCATAACATGTTGTGCCTATTGAACCTGCCCCTGATGTTTGTGTTGTCTGGTCTTCCAGAGGGCCTCTGACCTGGCTGAGATGATCACAAGGGTCATCAGAGAGGGACTCGAAGGGCTGGTCCTCAAAGACCTCAAGGTAAGACAGATCTCCTAACCCTGTATAGGACTCCATTCCACTCATACCACCTATTGTACTTTATATCTGAATGTCTTGGATAGATGTAAGCAATAATAACATCATAATTTTTTCCCTTTGGTGAGCTAGGTGTAATCTTTACTGTATTGTTTATATTATCCAGTCCTCTGATCTACGTATACTACTGTTGAAGTGTATGCTTATGTTTAGATAACAAAAGACCATCTGTTTATCCATACACAGGAAGTCACGTTCATTCAAAGTGCAACAGTAAATAGCCAATAGGCTTATATGTGTTCTGTTCTGCAATGTCTATAAAACAGAGGACAACCGGAAGTTAGATGAGAAAAGATGAGATTGAGTTCGTAAGTCATTGTGTATGAAGACCGAGTTTATAACCTCATGAACAATAGACTATTAAATTCTGCAATTAATAATTGAATTACTCCCTTGATGACCGGGTACGTGATCATTATTTCAACCACTATATAAAATTGATTTCTACACTACCGTTCAAAGGTTTGGGGTCATGTAGAAATGTCCTTGTTTTTCATGAAAACATACATGAAATTAGTTTGAATAGGAAATATAGCAAAATTAATAGGAAATGTAGTCATTGAAAATGTTAGAAATAACTGATTAATTATTTGAAATAATAGTGTCCTTTCCATCAAATAATCTTCCATTTGCAGCAATTACGGTCTTGCAAACCTTTGGCATTCTAGTTATCAATTTGTTGAGGTAATCTGATGAGATTTAACCCGATGCTTTCTGAAGTATCTCCTACATATTGGATTGGCTTGATGGGCACAATTTTGATAGGGTCAATTTGCTCCAAGCTCAATAGGGTTGATATCCGGCAACTGTGCTGTCCACTTCATTATAGACAGAATACCAGCTAACTGATTCTTCCCTAAATAGTTCTTAAGAGGACATTTTCTCCAATCAGGCACCGTCTACAGGGTACAGCATGGCATTGCAAAATGTGGCATTCCTTCTTCAAGATCCCTTTTACCCTGTACAAATCTCCCACTTCACCACCACCAAAGCACTCCCAGACCACCACAGTGCCTCCACCATGCTTGACAGACGGCGTCAAGCACTCCTCCAGCATCTTGTCATTTGGTCTGCATCTGGCAATTGTTCTTTGTATCAGAACACATTAAACTCCATAACACTTTTCTCCAATCTTCTTCTGTCCAGTGTCTGTGTTCTTTTGCCCATCTAAATCTTTTCGTTTTATTGGTCAGTCTGAGAGATGGCTTTTTCTTTGCAACTCTGCCCAGAAGGCCAGCTTCCTGGAGTTGCCTCTACTGTTGACATTGAGACTGGTGTTTTACAGGTATTATTTAGTAAAGCTGCCAATTGAGGACCATCCATCCATCTTCTTCCGCTTATCCGGGGCCGGGTCGCGGGGGCAGCAGTCTAAGCAGGGATGCCCAGACTTTCCTCTCCCCAGACACTTCCTCTAGCTCTTCCGGGGGGACACCGAGGCGTTCCCAGGCCAGCCGGGAGACATAGTCCCTCCAGCGTGTCCTAGGTCTTCCCCGGGGTCTCCTCCCGGTGGGACGGGACCGGAACACCTTCCCAGGAAGGCGTTCCGGAGGCATCCGAAAAAGATGCCCAAGCCACCTCAGCTGACCCCTCTCGATGTGGAGGAGCAGCGGCACTACTCTGAGCTCCTCCCGGGTGACCGAGCTTCTCACCCTATCTCTAAGGGATCGCCCAGCCACCCTGCGGAGAAAGCTCATTTCGGCCGCCTGTATCTGGGATCTTGTCCTTTCGGTCATGACCCAAAGCTCATGACCATAGGTGAGAGTAGGAACGTAGATTGACTGGTAAATCGAGAGCTTCGCCTTGCGGCTCAGCTCTTTCTTCACCACGACAGACCGATACATCGACTGCATTACTGCAGAAGCTGCACCGATCCGTCTGTCAATCTCCCGTTCAATCCTTCCCTCACTCGTGAACAAGACCCCTAGATATAAAAATTACGAACAGAACCGGTGACAAAGGGCAGCCCTGCCGGAGTCCAACATGCACTGGGAACAAGTCTGACTTACTGCCGGTAATGCGGACCAAGCTCCTGCTTCGGTTGTACAGGGACCTGACAGCCCTTAGCAAAGGACCCAGGACCCCATATTCCCCAAGCACCCTCCACAAGATGCCGCGAGGGACACAGTCGAATGCCTTCTCCAAATCCACAAAACATGTGGATTGGTTGGGCAAACTCCCATGAACCCTACAACACCCCGTAGAGGGTATAGAGCGGATCCAGTGTTCCACGGCCCGGACGAAAACCACACTGTTCCTCCTGAATCCGAGGTTCTACTATCGGCCGTATTCTCCTCTCCAGAACCCTGGCATAGACTTTCCCGGGGAGGCTGAGAAGTGTGATCCCCCTATAGTTGGAACACACCCTCCGGTCCCCCTTCTTAAAAAGAGGGACCACCACCCCGGTCTGCCATCCCAGAGGCACTGTCCCCGACCGCCACGCGATGTTGCACAGGCGTGTCAGCCAAGACAGTCCCACAACATCCAGAGACTTGAGGTACTCAGGGCGGATCTCATCCATCCCCGGTGCCTTGCCACCGAGGAGTTTCTTGACCACCTCTGTGACTTCAGCCCGGGTGATGGACAAGTCCACCTCTGAGCCCTCATCCTCTGCTTCCTCAATGGAAGACGTGTCAGCGGGGTTGAGGAGATCCTCGAAGTACTCCTTCCACCGCCGCGACACCGCTCAACAGCTGCCCACCTCTACTGTAAACAGCGTTGGTAGGGCATTGTTTCCCTCTCCTGAGGCGCCGGATGGTTTGCCAGAATCTCTTCGAGGCCAGCCGATAGTCCTTCTCCATGGCCTCACCGAACTCCTCCCAGGCCCGAGTTTTTGCCTCCACAACCACCCGGGCTGCAGCCCACTTGGCCTGTCGGTACCCGTCAGCTGCCTCAGGAGTCCCACAAGCCAACCAGGCCTGATAGGACTCCTTCTTCAGCTTGACGGCATCCCTTACTTCCGGTGTCCACCACCGGGTTCGGGGATTGCCGCCTCGACAGGCACCGGAGACCTTACGGCCACAGCTCCGAGCAGCCGCTTCGACAATGGCGGTGGAGAACATGGTCCACTCGGACTCAATATCTCCAACCTCCCTCGGGATCCAGTTGAAGCTCTGCCGGAGGTGGGAGTTAAAGATCTCTCTGACAGGAGACTCGGCCAGACGTTCCCAGCAGACCCTTACAGTACGCTTGGGCCTGCCGAGTCTGTCCAGCTTCCTCCCCCGCCATCGGATCCAACTCACCACCAGGTGGTGATCAGTTGACAGCTCAGCCCCTCTCTTCACCCGAGTGTCCAAGACATACGGCCGCAGGTCAGATGAGACGACAACAAAGTCGATCATCGACCTGCGGCCTAGGGTGTCCTGGTGCCACGTGCACTGATGGACACCCTTATGCTTGAACATGGTGTTCGTTATGGACAAACTGTGACTAGCACAGAAGTCCAATAACTGAACACCACTCGGGTTCAGATCAGGGGGGCCGTTCCTCCCAATCACGCCCCTCCAGGTGTCACTGTCGTTGCCCACGTGGGCATTGAAGTCGCCCAGTAGAACAATAGAGTCCCCAGTCGGAGCACTTTCCAGCACCCCTCCCAGAGACTCCAAGAAGGTCGGGTACTCTGCACTGCCAGTTCGACCCGTAGGCACAAACAACAGTGAGAGACCTATCCCCGACCCGTAGGCGCAGGGAAACGACCCTCTCGTTCACCGGGGTAAACTCCAACACATGGCGGCAGAGCTGGGGAGCTATAAGCAAACCCACACCAGCCCGCCGCCTCTCACCATGGGTAACTCCAGAGGGATTGAGGACCTGTGTGGCATCTGTTTCTCAAAGTAAACACTAATGTATTTGTCCTCTTGCTCAGCTGTACACCGGGGCCTCCCACTCCTCTTTCTATTCTGGGTAGAGAGAGTTAGGGCTGTTCTTTGAAGGGAGTTGTATGAGATCTTCAGTTTCTTGGCAGTTTCTCGCATTGAATTGCCCTCATTTTTCAGAACAAGAAAAGAATGATGAGTTTCAGATTTAAGTTCTTTGTTTCTGGCCATTTTGAGTCTGTAATTGAACCCACAAACACTCCTATATGGGACTCTGCATGCCTTTATAGATATTCCATTAAACATCAAACTTTTCCAGCCACAATAATCAGTTACAACATTAACAATATCTACACTGTTTATCTGATCAATCTGACATTATTTTAATGGACAAAAATGTTTCCTTTTCCTTTTAAAAAACAAGGACATTTCTAAATGACCGCAAACTTTCGAGCGGTTGTGTATGTGCAAGGGAGTAGGGACAAGGGGTTTCTGGACTAAGCCAAACTTATGTTGATTTTTACAGAATAGACAGTTCACAATGTAAACAGTGTCTAATAAAAGTATTGATGTAAATTGATAATTTTTGTGACTCTAAAGGGGACCTATGAGCCAGGGAAGCGGCACTGGTTGAAGGTAAAGAAGGACTACCTGAATGAAGGCGCAATGGCTGATACCGCAGACCTGGTGGTGCTGGGAGCTTTCTATGGCAAAGGCTCAAATGGTCAGTGCACCACAGTCCATTTCATTAGTTCACACAGTGCAATCCTGCAAAATAAACCATTTATAGTACCCCAAAGTCAGACTGCACACTGACCAATGAAGGCTTGTAAAAATGGCTTGTGCAATATTGGGCTTTATTTGTTATTTTTTATCAAATGTGCTGGTTAAAGGGATCATTCGACCTAGATTCATATTTGGGTGAAATAACGCTTACCCTGAGGACGTGGACGGAAACCCTTGCTTGAACTCAATTTGATTTTGTGTCGTTATTTTCTCTACTAGGTGGGATAATGTCCAGTTTCCTAATGGGCTGCTATGACCCTGACTCTAAGAAGTGGTGCACTGTAACCAAGTGTTCTGGGGGCTATGATGACGCCATGTTGGCTCGACTCCAGAAGGAGCTGGACATGATCAAAATCAGCAAGGTGACCTAAGTAGCTCTACGTAACTCTGTAGTTTACTCGGGTGTCCAGTTTGTGAGGAAGTTTTCTGAATACCAACTAGACCCCTAGGGTTGTATTAATTACTGTGCTATTTAAACCTATCCAGTCCTTTCACATCTACAAGATTTGTCTAGGGGTTAAAAGTTTATTTAGTATTTAACAAGTAGGAGTGGGAGGACTAATTTTAATTTATGTTTGTTGCATCTCATTTCTGTTCAGGAACCCAGCAAAATCCCTGGCTGGTTGAAAATCATCAAAAACTATTACCCTGATTTTATTATCCGTGATCCAGAGGTGAGATTTAATACACTTTAATGCATTTTAATCTCTGTCTGGTTTCTTTTCAAGGGCAAAATGGTCAAAATCTCCTTTGGACATTTTAATGAAGTGTTGGAGTGCCCATGATGATTTAGAGGACATAGTGATTTTACAAGGAAGCTATATAGTCTGTGTTCTTAAGACATGTAACAAACTGATTTAGTCTGTAATCTGTAGCATTGCTGAGAAGTGTTAATACTATTCTGATCTTTATTAGCTTTATCCATGGCATGACCAGATCCTAACAGTAATACGGTCAGCCAATCTGTGCAGTCCATGAAATGAGTCAACTTTTACAAACAAGATGAATGATAGTGATTGGAAGTTACATTTCAATATCTCATTATTATCCTCAAGGTATGTTGACCCCTGTCCTTTACCCAATATAGTCTGTTACCTTTAATTGTGTACTATATTCTTGGGACTCATTTCACATTGTAGTCATCAAAACCTATCTGGAGCAACTTACAGGGGCGATCAGGGTTAATCTACTCATCTTCAACGTTGCTTCCATTTTCTCCTTACAAACAGCCTTTTTTCCCTTTCACCTGCTTTTTGTTTTAGGTTAATGAAAGTATAACAGCTGAAAATGTCCAGAAAGGAATTCTAAAATCCATGTTTCCTCACATTCTATTGAATATTAAAGTATGAATGAGTATGAAAGTCCTAAAAATACAATGAATAAAATAACCAACAATAATAAGTACAGAGCACCTAGTCTTTATACCATGTGCACAGGTTGCACTACGGGCATACATCTACTGAGAGAATATTTATCTTATTCATTAGCTCACAGTGTAGGGAATTAGCCTAATGGTGTTGCAGTTAATGTGATGACTTGTGTGTTTCTCCTTCGGATAGAAAGCTCCTGTGTGGGAGATCACAGGGGCAGAGTTCTCAAAGTCAGAGATGCACACTGCTGACGGCATCTCCATCCGCTTCCCCCGTATGACCCGTGTACGTGACGACAAGGACTGGAAAAGTGCCACCAACCTAACACAGCTCAAGGTAAGGAACGCACTTTTGATACAACAGAGCCCACATGTAACAGTAATGTTACTATGTGTACGGCGTCTTGTGTTTAATCTGTTGGTAAGGCTGTAGCTTTCAGTATTTGAATATTTGCAGAATTCTACCTCATGTGAGTTAAGACTAATCTCTCTCTGACCCAGAGCTGCAATAAGACAATGGTACCAATATACTGGGACCCCCCCCCTTTCCAAATGTTTGACTACTCCTTAGATGGTAGGGCTTGGAAGGCCACAGAATGGGTAGCATAGTTAGATCCTGGGATGATCTTGAAGGCTCCCCCTGAACTCCAAGGCCAGCTTCTGTTTCTGTGTTTTCAGGTTGTCTTGGAGTGCCCAATTTATTCATCTTACAAGTGGCATTTCTCTGGTTGGATTTTTTTTGGTTGAAATTTACCTGTATGTCCCATCAAAAGTCTGCCAGTACCTATAAGCCCAGGAACTTGCTGTTTGGCAGACTTTCTAGCCATTTAGGCTTTCATGAGGAAGGGTGGGGAAAACTCTCTGTAAAGAAGACATTTAGCACCTTTTATTTTATGGGGTTTAATTCTGTTGGCCACTGTCCACTTGGTTAGCTCATCCAGGTCAGTTTGCAGTGGGCTCTTTGGTTCTTCTGACCTCCAGCATGTTCCGGTCACCCACATTTCTGCTTGTTTTTTATTTTTTTTATGGGACTGAGGATTGTCCTCTGGCAGGATTAGAATGAGACCTCAGTCTGTGAATGTATTTTCATTAGGGCTGTCAAAATCAACGTGTTAACGTGTTCAATTACTTAAAAATGCTTAACGCTGTTAATTGTTTTGTCACCATCTACACTTTTTTTTTTTTGTAACTACAATCTCGATTAATCATTTGACTGCACAAATGTTCATACTTCGGCAACCTCTAATATTCCCCAATCATAGTTTTTGGAAATCCTCCACTATAGCTGTAACATACCTCACTTTTGTCCTTCCAGTCTCTCCGGTACTCAGGCTTCCCTTTTCCTTTGAAAATAGTTGAACTCTGAAAATTAAAGGCAGTTTTTATTTTCTCTTCATTAATGTCATCACTTGCCTGTTCTATAACTCGTAATAATATATTTTAAAATGGGTTGTTTGGATCCTGAAAGCTGAAATTAATAGTGTAATTATTCGCCACAATCCCCACATTACCCAGACAATGCCTGTTACTGTAAGATTTGATTTATCAATGGGAATCCACTGTTACACAGCCCAGCAGGAAATGTATCAATGTTCTCACCGTACAGACAGTATCTCTCTATGCTACTGGTATAGCTAGTATATTTAGTGTACAGTGGTGGTTTGTCTGAAGACTGTACTGACTAAGACCTTGCTGGCTAAACTAGGTAACAACTAACTAGGTACCGCATATTTCATCCAGGATCTAACTCAGAGGATAATTTTGTCTTGAACCTTCTGTGTCTTTGACTGACTACAGTGCTGGTTTGCCATGGTCTCTTGAAAATGAGCTGCGATTTCTGTGATGCTCTGTAGCTCTCGGATGCACACCACTGAATTGTAGGAAAACTGAAGGGAAGGACTGTCCCTGGGTGCTCTAATTCACACCCATGCTTGCTCAGTTTGCAACATGTCTTAATCTTTAAAGCGTTCTCTGTTACAAATAAACCATTCCCTTTTCTTTGAGTGGCTGCAACAATACAGCAGTGTAGTTCAAAATATTGGCTATACTTCATCATGCCACTGTAGACTCATTACTACACAATTTCCTGATTTCATGGACCACTCAGATCATGGTGAAAAAGTTACTCAGCCCGTTAATAGAACATAGGCTTATGCTATATTGATAACCCATAATTTGTTTCTGTGTGTGGATAGCCATCTTGCTGATTGTCTTAGCAGGGTGACCAACAAGTTGTTCTAAGCTAACGTACATCTTCGGTTTCACTCAATTGAAATCCCCTTCTTCACATTTCGGTTTAGGAAATGTTTGATATGGAAAATTGGCATTAAAACTTTGAAAGAAACTGGGAGAAAGGGATAGCCTTCACCAACCAGACTGATTGAATCAATGAAACATACGCTGATGTAAAAAAATATATACAGTGGGGAGAACAAGTATTTGATACACTGATGATTTTGCAGGTTTTCCTACTTACAAAGCATGTAGAGGTTTGTAATTGTATCATAGGTACACTTCAACTGTGAGAGACTGAATCTAAAACAAAAATCCAGAAAATCACATTGTATGATTTTTAAATAATTAATTTGCATTTTATTGTATGACAAGTATTTGATCACCTACCAACCAGTAAGATTTCCGGCTCTCACTTTTTCTTTAAGAAGCCCTCCTGTTCTCCACTCATTACCTGTATTAACTGCACCTGTTTGAACTTGTTACCTGTATAAAAGACACCTGTCCACACAATCAAACAGACTCCAAACTCTCCACAATGGCCAAGACCAGAAAGCTGTGTAAGGATATCAGGGATAAAATTGTAGACCTGCACAAGGCTGGGATGTGCTACAGGACAATAGGCAAGCAGCTTGGTGAGAAGGCAACAACTGTTGGCGCAATTATTAGAAAATGGAAGAAGTTCAAGATGACGCTCAATCTCCCTCGATCTGGGGCTCCATGCAAGATCTCACCTCGTGGGGCAGCAATGATCAAGAGGAAGGTGAGGGATCAGCCCAGAACTACACGGCAGGACCTGGTCAATGACCTGAAGAGAGCTGGGACCACAGTCTCAAAGAAAACCATTAGTAACACACTACGCCGTATGCTCTGAACTGGGTTCACTATAAAACTATAACTCCCTAGAGCCCTAGTTCCCAGTCTTCATTAGTTTATCTTTTAAATTATTTGATGTCTCTTGAAGTTGAGCAAAAAAGGGAATGAAATGGATTCCACTATCCCTACAATTCTACAGTCCTTGACATTGTTGCCTGAGCAATGAAGCAACTTAAAATAGGGTGTGTGTTAGCAGCTTCACTGCTAATTAGTGACAGGTTATTAAGATTGAATCTAAGTTGTGG
This sequence comes from Esox lucius, assembly GCF_011004845.1. NCBI lineage: Eukaryota > Metazoa > Chordata > Actinopteri > Esociformes > Esocidae > Esox > Esox lucius. The sequence continues at coordinate 28,687,989 of NC_047575.1, forward strand.
TCAGGATTGCAAATTATTTGAAGCAGTTTGCTGTTTTTGTTGGCAAATTACCTTTTGTATGTGATTTGGAATTGTGATTGGTTAAATCTGAACATTGCTAAACCCCTGTCATAAATGCATTATGCAACCAGTGCATTGCATTTCTTGCTTGTCATTCTTTGTGATTCTTCCAAGACTTTATCCATTTGTTTTTCATGGTTTTATTGAAGTTGAAAAAAGGTCTGACGTCTTGATTTCAGCCTTTCTATAAACAAATGTTGCATTTGTAGACTTGATATCCTCATCATAAACAACAACACTGTCATCTCCACTGTTGGTGTAGCTGGTGGATGACAAGTGTTTGCCTTGTGGTTGCTAGGTAAAATGCAGACTTCTAAAATGGGATTTGTATTTCTTCCAACTGGCTTTATGGTAATGTAGCTTGACATGGGTTGTCCTCTTGTCGACTTCTCCACTTCCCGGCAAGGGGTCTTCACAGAGCCATTTATAGATGGGACTGGACTATTCTGTGTTTTCTAGATGAAGAAAAGGTTGATATGTTTTCATTTGAAATACTCAGGAGACTTTGTAAAATTACAAGTATAATGTGAAATCATGGGGCACTTTACTACAAACTATATTTTATGATCCTTCTTTAACCACAAATGCAACACACTACTGTACATGGAATTCATATTGCCTCATTAGTTAGTAGCTAGTGGTTTTTATCAGAAGTCTGGTGATTCATGAACCGTTTTAGATAATGGTTAATGTTTAACTAACCTCAGTTTAAGCTATCGTTAGTCCATCTAAAATAATTCTGTCGACATGAACATTATGACATATGGTTAAGCTAATAATTACTTGACCTTGTGGAGATGGTGACATGCTTTCAAGCCTCAGTAGCTAATGTATGCTCATGTAGCTAAGTTTGTGTTTTCATTTGTACAACTTGCTAATATAAGCAAATGTTTAGTGAAATGCAACGTTTCCATGATTTCTTGAAAAATAATTGCTAGAAGCGCCTCAGTCTATGCTAGCATTAGTTCGCTTTAAATCATTCTGGTGACATGAACATTTTTAACAAATGCTTTAAAAATGTGCCTTTGATACAGGGGTGTTACGTGTTCAAGCCTCAGTAGACAATCCATTCTCAGTAGTTAATTTCTGTTTTCATTTGTTTCTACAGTTCCACTTATCAGTTAACTTATCAAGTGTACCTTTACATTGTAGACATGGCAGTTAAATTAATATGAAATCTGAGTTGTAATTCAACAATAACACATGGGTACATAGGCTATATGCCCAAGTCAACATATTTTTATAGTAAAAATAGGGAGGGTATTAAATATCTGGAAAGGTATTGGTATTATTGTTGCCACTTGTTGTAGTCTTTTGATCATCAAAATTAGACAATTCTTAGAGAAATAGTTTGGTTAATTATTGGTGTTAATACACATACTGAATTAAACATTCCTTTTGAAAATGACCCCATCTTCTGACCCCATCATTATCTTAGACTTGTAATTATAATACCATTGGAGGTACATTTTACATTGCAATAGTTTTCATGACATGCAAGTTTATTCAGTTTGGCCAAACAGTGGTGGTATAATATCTATTGATCTTTGTCACTCTGAGATTACATTTGGTACACATGATCAGGGTTGTGATTTTACTTTGTGTGAATGATGTTTGGCCACATGGGGGCACTATAGGAAAGGAAAAACCATAAATGTTGTATTATTGCAAATATGGATTTAAATTGAAAGACATTTGCAATCTGGCTAATAGTAGCTTCTATGCTGAAACCTGCTAAATGCTGCTTGCAGCTTTAATTAGGATTTAATTAGCTATTTACTGGAAAGGCTGGTGGTGGTGGGATAACTATTATGATGTACAAATAGTTTGGAACAGCACTAATGGCCCTAGCAGTACACTACATTTTAGACACTATATGTCTTAGAAATGGATTCATAAGTCAAGTTTGTTAATTGTGAGATGCCTTCACCAAATTTCTTGGCCATGTCAAAAAGGGCACCCATGAAACTGTTTGAATGTGTTTTGTTTGACCATTGACTAAAGTGGCACCTGTAGTCCTTCTATTACCAGCGTTCCCTAAGCCATTCACTTGATTTCCTTCTCAGGAACTGTTCCGCATCTCCAAGGAGAGGTGTGACTTTGAGGTGAAAGCAGGGCCCTCCAAAGGAGGCAAAGGTGACAAGGGCTCCTCAGAAGGAGAAAGCGGGAGTAACTCACCCCCCTCGACCTCCCACAGACCAGTCACACCCAGCAAGACCAGTGAGTACCATTGACCGGTGGTTTTCAACCCATGCTGTCCCTTCTAGAACTCCCAAATGGGTCAAAAAACTCTTCTTAATCGTCATTACTTTTTTAATGGCTCATCACAATGTGATTTGAATGCATAACGAATTCTGACATTGCAGCACCAGTTCTACTTAACACATTGAATGTCACACTGCTACATCTGTATGTTTAATTAGTATGATTTATTTGGTCGCACTTGGCTGTTCAAGATGCATTATTATTAAGTTGCATTAGTTCATAAAACTTCAGTTTAAACATTTTAGTTAGAATTTGAAGCACATTGGCTAGTGTGATGGCATAGGGTGTATTGGCAAGTACACTCTACATTTATTTTACATTACATTTCCTGTTAGTTTAAATAATAACCATTGCTATTAACTGTTAGTCCATGATATCAGAGATATCATGCCAAATTAGACCATTCATGAGCCCTGTAATAAGTCTAAATGTGAACCCAAAATTCATGATAGGTTTTACATACTATATTTTGAATCACGTTTTATGAAACAACATAGTATACATACATTCAGTAGTTAATCACTTATCCAATACAGCATTGTTGGGGTGAGATTAATCCGGATTTTTGCAGCATGAATGTACTACCTTTCAATCAGAGTAACTACATGATGCTGCCATGTCAGCATAGACCAACAACCCAGTGGAAAGTTTCAGGCCTAATAAACTTGTTAAAGAAGTTTTATTTAGGTAGTAATCTATACTGGGTGCAATTAGTTTGTGCTTCAGCACTTTCTTTGTCTTATGTTAATCACTGATAGACCGCTTGTTTAAACTATAGTTGATTTATTAGAATTAGTCAAAACCCTTGTTCTTTTTTATACACTACAGCTCTGAAAAATGTATTTGAACCCTTCGTTTCCTCACTCAATATCTTCCTTTTTGACTTTTTTGGAAAGGAAAGAAAAAGGTGCAGTGGTCTCTTCATTTTGTTCCGGGGATGTATGTTCTTTTAAAAGCCTCTGGAGACGAGTCTATTCAAAGTGTACTCAAACTATATTTCTATTTACTCTGTTTTTGTTTCAACATTGTTGCTGTTCCCTTTCCACAGGCAACAGCAATACTCCCAAAGCCAAGGCAGTGAAGACTGAAGCTCCCCAACCTGTCCCAGCAATGAAGAGGAAAATGCCCTCAGAACAACAAAATGCAAAAAAGGTTTGTTTTGTTTGTTGTTTGTAGGATTATTGGCTATATGTTGCTGGGTGGCAGCTAGCCTAGATCTTAGAGCTTTAGCCAGTAACCAGAAAGTTGCTGGTCCAAATCGTGAAGCTGAAATGTTATTATAACATATTTTACCCTTGAGCAAGGTGCTTAACCTTGATCGTCTGTCAAATTAGTATATTTAAGTTTACTCATCAGAACAAACCAAAAACACCAAGTAGTGTCTGTTAACAGAACTTAACTGTAAATTATTTAATTAGGGGGCCAAGCAACCAAGTTGCTGGAACCCTTTAATGTTTGTACGTTTTATTATTATTATTATTCTCCAGGGCCATTTTCAGAGGTCCATAGCTCGGTCCCCTCTGGTTCAAAATGCTCCAAACTTTGCCTGATTGTCCGAAGGACATTGGCCATCACAGTACCCATACTCCTCATGGTGGCGCTGTAGCACTCAGTCGAAAATGGAAAAATTAATAAAAACACACTAAAGCGACGACATCTCCGAAACCACTGAACAGATTTGGTTGACAATTGGTGTAAAGGCCCACTGGACCATTGTCTTTAAAAGTTGTATGAGAAAAGTTGATATCTCAAACAATATGGCCTCCATTTTGACTTCTGTGAAAAACTTGTTAACAACATCTCCTCCGAGACTGCTGAATGGATTTGCATGCCGTTTGGTGTGAAGTACCTTTGAACCATTATCTTTAAATGTTATATAAGGGAAGTTGATATCTCAAACAATATGGCCGAAATCAGCGAATGAAATTGAGCTGGGCGGGTCTATGACTTTAGACGTCCATTAAACCCAAATGGAACATCAAACAGCTACGAAACGAAACGTACTCCTAAATGTCTGCTAGGAAAGGACAGGAAAACTCCCATACCGAAATACCGCTTGGGGGCGCTATAAACATAACCGATGTTTCTCACAATTTTGCTGTTGATAAAAACACACTTAAATGACATTTCCCCAGAAGCTGAATGGATTTGGATGACAATTGGTGTAAAGGACGACTGGACCATTGTCTTTAAAAGTTATATTGTTATAAATGTTTCTGGTGGATTTTCAAAATATGCATCCGTGTGTGCTATTTCGGGTATTATAGATTTCGGGTATTATAGATCACAACCCGATGAGACTCTTCAATTTGCCAGCTGGCCCTGTGATGTAGTGGGAACATCCTGGTCCTTCAATATTGTGACCCCAGTTCGATTCCCTTCTCAGACATTCCAAATTCTGTATCTCATAAATGCTTTTCCACTTGGTGCTTTTCAGCCTTTATACAACAATACAAAAACCATGATTTTCATTTATTTGCGAGAATTTGTTCACGTGACCTGTTTTATACTGTGATTGGAGTCATTGATTTCGTTATAAGTAGGATGTATAGCTATTAGCTAGCCATCTATAATAATCTTTGTACAACAGTACACTTTAGTTCCGTTACAAACGTTTTGTTGCCCACTTTATCTCAGCAAAATTGTAATGGCTGGGGTAAACTATACATTTGGAGAGGATAGAGAGCTTCCAGTACCACTAGTAGCCCCTGTGGTGTAGTGGGGATATCCTTGTTCTTCAATATTCTGACCCTGGTTCGATTCCCCTTTGAGATGTTCCAAGTATTGTATTTTAGAAATGTATATGCCACTCTGTACTTTTCAGCCTTCACACAACAATATATATCTCCTCTGTAATACCATGATTCTCATAGGTCTAGGAGAATTTCTGGTTTCAAGGTCGTTTTGTTTTGATTTCCTCTTCTTCGATTGGACATCCTGATTACTAGCGGCATTGGGCATTTTTACATAGCAAAACATTTCTCTTTTGAGAGCATGCAGTAATATGCATCCTGTGCCCCGCTTGGCCCCCTGAAACGCTGATCGCAGCTTTAATTCATACTGTAATTTCCATAAGGTCATAAGATGTTTTCGATTTCAGATTTGAATCTCTAGTATTTATGAGCTCTGTATTTCAGGTGAAGACAGAACCTGTCCATCACAGTAATGGACAAAGCAAGAATGGACAAATCAAACCAAACCCCTCCAAGGTTGTAGAAGCTAGGAATGAAAAGGTGGGTGCCTCATTGTTGCTGTTCATTTGTCATTTACTGCGATTCCAGATTTAACCACTAGATGCCTCTATCTATTGCATTAAGTTGTTTTAAAAGGCGTTCTAACATTTTATTGAATGAATTTCTGATGAGACATGCTAGTAGATTACATTTTACAAATGTAATGTATACAAATATTAACAATACAATCAAAACCAAAATGGGAACCTACAAAGTAAATGACATGCTGTCTGTAGAGTACGAACTGCTGTAACAATCTCTAGAAAGCTGTTCTTGTTTTATGTTTGGTGAAGAATAAGATATTTACTATCATATCAATTAAGGATAGTGGTTTCCTTTCGCCACCTCCTTTAAATGAATGAAGTGTGGCTTTTAACACTCCCTCCTCTCTTTGGTCCCTAGACTCTACTGGACATCTTCAGTGGGGTGAAACTGTTCTTGCCAGACTCAGTGCAGGACCACACCAAGCTGCGGCGCTACTTTGTGGCCTTCGATGGGGACCTGGTGCCGGAGTATGATGCTGCCTCTGCAACGCACACCTTGATGGAACCCGAAGAGGACAGCAGTGCCCAAAGAGTCACCCCTCTCTGGATCTGGGAGTGTATCCGTAAGAGACGGGTGGTTCCCCCCTGCTGATGAACATTATTCAGACCTTCCAACTCTTTTAACATAACGCAGCAGAATATGCCCTCTCTGGAAAATGCTGCAAATTTGAAGTGTGCTTTGCTTCAAACAATGGACCATTAAACCCTGATCATGTTTTACAGCTAAGCTTAAATCTAAATATGTGATGCAAGCTAAAACTATTATGAACTTGGTTGAAATGTTGCAAATCAATGTTAGAACTGTGTATGGACACAAGACCAGGTCATGGGATATTTCACTGGTCATGGCGGTGTATGATTAGGGGTATCTGAGTAATGTTTCCATCTGTGAATGTTTCTATTTTTTTTGGTAATATTTTGTTACTAATTAGTATTGGTTAAAGTGAACCACAAGTATGTTGCAAATGAGTATTTTTTCAGTTTGGTTTCTGCAGTTTGGTGCTCATGTCAGAACAAGTTTGATCCAGTTGACATTTCCCAAGATTGAGGTCTTATTGCAAAGTGTGTAGTGTAGATAACACTACTTTTTCCATTTCAGAAGAGTTGGAAAGTTTAGTGAATCATAATTAAACTAGTTTGTTGTAAATGAGTTCAGTGATAGAAGTATCCTGTGTCATATCTAGGAGTCTCTTGACAATGAAATGTGCTGATAAAAAGATGTGATATTTTAAAATGATGACTAGCAGGTGACATTGCAATATATACTTTTTTTTAAAGCCACACATTGTTTTTTTTTTAATGGCCAGGTGAAAAGCTAAATTGAGCTTCAGGTTAATTTTGTGTTCCAGAGAACAAATGTCAGAAATACCCTTTAATTTAAACAAGTCTACCTTTGATGTGCCAATGTGTAAAATAAACTAGTTTCAATATCCTTTTCCACTTATTGACATCAGACTTTTGACAGATGTTTTTATGCAGGGAGCCCAATTGAGATTCTTTCCCACACTTTTTCTGAGGTGATCTGGTCAATCAATAAAAAGCGGAAGTGAGCTCCCTGTGATAATGTACCAAAAGTATTTATTTGAAAAATGCAAGAGCTCCTCCCTGTTTCAGTTTATTGGATACTTAATGAGCACAAGGCAAAATGCTGCAGCCTAGTAAGGACTGTTCTTCTCCAGCTTCCTCTTTCCTGAAACTTCATACAGCTGGTCTTCAGACCTTCCCCAGCATTGTAAATCAAACTCCTCTTTCAGAAGACAAGGCTGGGAGAAAGAACAAGTAAAATTGCCATTAACTTATCTGAATGTGTCACCGATGCAATAGTACTCATTCTGCACTAAAGAAAGAATCCAATCAACCATAATATTTCTGGGTTACATTTATTTCCATCAGATCACTTTCTGATTGCAAGAAACTGAGGCTTAAAGGGATAGTTTGACCTAGATTCACAAAACGACACTATTCACCTCTTTCCTAGCATGGAATTAGCATTATTGGCATTGTCCAAATTCATTAACTGAAACTGAGCATCCTGAGCAAAAAAAAACTGCATTGCAAGAGGAAACTCAAAAAACACTAAATGCAGTAATCTGTCATGTTAACATTGATTTATTTCATGGCATACAGCCAGCTAACAAAACAGTAGGCGGAATTTGATTACTTCAAGTTGGCACAATTATTTTCTGTAGCCAATACACACAGCCTTTGTTATTCAGTAGCTAGCAAATGCTAAGTGGTTGTTCACGAAGTATGTTGACGTCCATTTTCTGAAAAAAATAACTTTGATACCAGTTGTGAACAAAACTGAACAATATCACTTTGGCTGAAAATTTGATTTTTATAGCAAAAATGAAAACAATTGAGGAATATGACATTGACAGGTTCTTTGAGGTAAACAACACTAGTCTTAGTTTGAAGTGTTTTGGAGTAGGTTTCCACTTGCAGTACAGTTTCTGTGGCTCGGGATGCACTGTTTCTAATCACAAATTTTGATGATGCTAATAAGGCTTATTCCAGGCTGGGACAGAGGTGAATAATGTCTTGTGAAAAATCATTCCAGCAAAATTTCTAAATATGAATCAAACTATGCATTTCAAATGACATTTTACATCTTATTTTGACTTGGAATGAGCCCATGTCAACACAAATAGCTAACCTGTCTTGAGGACTTGGCTAAAGTCGCAGTGCGTAAGCTAGAACAAGTTGAACCCGGGCTTTCGAACCGTTGCAGTATAATCCGAGTTCTAGGTACGTGACTCCATGATTGGCCCAGCCCAGCTTTCAGATTTCCATTGCAGTCTCTAGTCACAGTGTTTGTCACCTGAGGGTATATGATTTATATTACAGCTGCACTGGTTAAGATATAAAATATTATCATATTGTAGATCATAGCACATTTGCAGGGATGGACAAATATTAGCACTCTCTCTACTTAATTAGAGCTATTTCTTAAATAGCTCCCTACAGTTGTTACCAGAAATATTCACACCCTTGCACTATTTCCCCTTTCATCAAAATTAAGAATCTTTTAGTTTCCACACATTGTCATTGACATTTCCAAAAGGCAGAATGAATTAGTCTAACTGAAAAGTTTATTATTGTAATTCAGAAGAGAAACAAACAGTGTGAAAAAAATCACAGGCACCCAATTCTGGTTGTGCATCCTTTGGCAAATATAAATGCACTTCAAGTGTTCTTGTAACATCTATAAGCTTCCTGCACTTCTCACCCTTCTCTGGCAAAACCCTCATAGGTTTTCTATGGAATGAATATCTTCCGTAGTGCTTTTTGATGTGTTTGGGGTTGTTGTATTGCTGGGAAACCCACAAGCTTTGACTGAGATCCAGTTTCTGGACACAAGGTTCCACATTGCACTCATGCTGATTTCATGACACCAAAGCATTAGAAACTGAAGCACTGTGTGAACAGGACCCAAAAAGTTACTATAGTCCTCACCAGAACAGCTACATTGAAGTCCTTGGCTATTGTCTTCAACACCCCTGCCACCTGCATCATCATGGACATACCTACAAATTCCAAACACCAAGTCATAACGGAGCTTTATACACAATGCATTTAAGTCAACCATATTGGTGATTGTCTTTGCAGATAAAACTATAATATGGCCACTCTTTACTAAATAATTTACATTCATAAGTTTACACATTCTACAGACAGCATATTTTATGGCATTGCTAGCCAAATAATATCAGTAAAGTGAACTTGTAAAAATAAATATGCAACAAGTTGATGATGAAACAATAAAAATCTATCAAAGTACCTTCATTTTGTTTGCCTCCCAATATGGGAGAAATAACTGCTGACACTGAATCCACAATCACAGCTTTGACTGAGCCGCCTCCCGCAGATGCCTATAAAAGATAGGACAAAACATCAGTGCAAAAATGATTGAATTCTGAATAAATAAAATTCTGTAAATATTTTCCATTTTATAAAAGCAATTTTAAGTTGAAGTATAGCAAATACCTCAAAACAATTTACAATATTCTAGCAACCCCACATAACCGCTAAATCCCAAACCATTAACCCTATTAACCACAAGATACCAAGAACAACCACAATATATCAAAATTACTACACTTTTAAAATGCATTTTCTGGATGAGAATATATTTACTGGCATGTAAGATAATGCAACAAGTGAAACGTTTTGGCCACAGGTAATCTGTCAAGGATGGTCTGAATACTGTAAGTACACAGAGTGCAGTGTACTTGTCCACTATATAATTTTCTCATTGTTTTGCAGATTTTGTCACTAAATGTTTTCATATCTTCAACCAAAACCAAATACTGCAGTTTTTATGCATGTAAAATCTGTTATACATTTAAGCTTATATTCTGCCATCTGCGTGATCCCCAATTGTAACCACATCATATTCTTTGCGACATTGTATGGTTGTTTTGGCATTGTGTATTTAATTTGGTTAATGGTTTGTGGTCATTAATTGATCCTGTTAACACACATCCATTACCAATTTGTTAGAACTCTTTCACTAGATAGGACAAATCCCTACAGTCAGATAGGACAAATCCCTACAGTACAGATAAAGGTGACATTTGGAACAGATTCACAACAAAGACATACCCGCTGAAGTCCAGTGCATTGAAGACTTTGTAGACAGTCAATTAAAGAGAAGATGTCAAACACTCGATAGACCTGGATTCTCTGAAGAGCCTCCATCTGAAGAACAATAGGTAAGAACACATTGGTGACATTTTTAAGAAAATTATAAAGGTTTTGTCACAGCTCTCTTTCAACTCGCCTGTTCTTCCAATTTGCAAATCTTCTGGAGAATCTGAAGCAATCGACTTGCAGACAGCCCTCCTGTTGAGTCGATATATATCACACTCTGCTTCAGTTGGTAAGATATATTCACTGTGACACCAAAACACACCTGAAAGAAAGGCAAATGTAGGCAGCATTAACTGTTGGAAGATAAATGGTTTCTGTGCACCTTACTGTAACATTGTTGATTTTTTGCTTGCTATGGTTTGATACATTTCTGACTGACTCCTTGTTTTTTGGGAATCTGAGTAACAAGACAGTGGTGGTAAGATGTCAAGATGGAATTTGCGGCATGATACACAAGGAGTATTTGCATTGGGAGATTTCAATAAGCAAAACATTTCAACTGGTGAGGGTAAAAAATCTGCTTAGATAGGTAGTAACATTTGTTTTGCTCTTTAAAAACTTCACCCATGCATGGACAGTCCCAGAAATTGAAAAGGTGGGTTGCTTGGAGCAACAATCATAAACATGCATTGCTCTTTTTATGATTTGTTTGTGGTGATTGCTGTACTATCACAGTACTAAATAACTGAAGTTTGAAATCCTCCTAAAAATCTGTTAACTGCCTTTAAGCCCCCACCACATCACAACTCCCAGTGGATTTGGGACAGTTGGTGTTGAGATGTGTTCTCCGACGCATATCTGATGTTGTTCTGGTTTTTATCACACTGCTTTATCACACTGCTTGTGCTTGTACTTTCTACTGTAAGTAGTGGTTATTCCAACTAGCTTCTTAAAATATATGAACTGAAAGTTGCTCTGAATTGGAGTGTCGGTTAAATCTATAAAACCAACCACACTAATAAGCACAATGTAAACTTTCAAGATCACATGATGTACAACGATGAGAAAAATGTAACCTGGGTTTTTCCGCTTCCAGGACCTCCTGCCAACTCTGTGAGCTCTCCTGTGTACAAGCCAGAATCTAGGAGTTTATCTAGACTGTAAAAAAAACATCACCCATTTACTCACCAAGGCTATCAACTCATGCTAAATATTAAAATCAACCCACAAAATCATAGTACAATACAATAGCTTACAACAAAACACCAATTCTGTGATAATATCAACAACTAGCATTCAAAATAAAGTTACCCATTTACAGATGAAAGAACATTAATAATTAAGGTCTAAATGTTGGAATGCAGTCATTATTAGACCAGTTGAGAAAGGTGCATCCATTTTAGACATTATTCAGTAGGTCTCAAATAAGTATACAATCATATTTTATAGCATTTCAAACATAATAATGACATTGAAATTAGTAAAATCCTCTTTTTACACAATATCCCCATATTTAGTCCTGTGACATTATCATATGACACAAACACAATCGTTTTAAATGTTTGTTATTTTCTCTACATTTCTCACATTGTTTGTTGATGATCATTAAACCTTCAGAAACATTCACACAAAAAAATGCTGATTAATTTTATCAGGTAAGCATCCATATTGCATTCCTAACTTGTTAACAGATTGTTTGGAAGTGGCTTAATAGATGTTTCCTCAAAAACAAGAGTGTTTAGAGTGTTTCACATAAATAAATAATTTGAACGCCATAGAATTGTGTCAAACTATTGCATTGCAGGTTATTCTACTAGTGTTTTGAACTGTCTTGGACTATTTTTCCACCAGTGAGGTTTTTGGGCCATTTCCACCAGTGGAAATTATTACATTTAAAGCTGGATTGAAACCACCTAACAAATTAGCTAATGTATCAGAAGTGACTTCCATTTATGTAAAATATTAAGATAATGCAAGCAAATGTAACATTCTTCAGGATATACTTCTGTGATGTGCAGACCCTCACCTAGAATTGCCTGTAGAGACGATGGCTGTTGAACTCATTAGGTCTTCATATAGATCATCACCTGAAACCGGAAAGGCTGTGTGCTGGGCCAGGAGTACTCTGCGTACAGCCAGCAGGGCCTGATGCAAAGTGATTCAATTTGTTGTGTTTGTAACATATATGGAAATTTATTTTGTTATGATATTGCATAATTTACCTTGTATGACACAGAACATTTTTGTGCAAGGTCTTCAGTATCTGATGATAACAGATCTTCCACTTCAAAAAGAAAATATTAAATGTTTATGGTATTTCGATTAAACATTGTCTTATGAACTAAACTAGCCTTACTCCCTAATTTAGCCATTATATCAAAATATTTTGCATAAATTACTTATTTGCTAAAAATGACTATTACTTCTTAACTTGTTAATCTTAGATTTGTTCTAAAACATTATTTTAAAAAAAGCTAACTCAAAGTATTCCTGACCTTTGGATTTAAAAGGCTACAATGATTATATGCTGTTATTTCTAAATGGTTAATTTGAAGTGGATGAAAAATTGTCTGCACTTTAACACAATTGTAATTGAATAATATAAAACATTTTTAGTGCTGATTTCAAAGACACAGATTAAGCCTGGTCCACAAATAATGACACAGCCATAGATGGATAAACTAGAAAAGGTACATAGCTTTAAAAAGGTTGATAATAATGGCTAATTTACGTGATTAACCTGAAAGATTAACTAGATGTAAGTGATCAAAACCGACATACCTGTTGTAATGTCTGCTGCCCGTAAAGCCACAACCATTTCTTCACTCAATCCAGGACACATGCCATCTCTAAGAACAACCATGGTACATGAAACAGTTCCGTCCACTGTAATACTATGCAGTGTTGAACGATTTGAATGCTCTACATAAACATCAACGTAAGTTTTCACAGACTATCCATATCAGTGTAAAATATTACCACCGCCATATTTTTCCAAAACTCTTCCGGAGAAAGTCATTGGCAAGTGATCGTGACGCAATTCCGGGTATGAAAATGTGTAAACACTCTGAACATGCGCTGTTATTGACTACGTTAAATGTGTAGTTTGTGGACGCACCTATGGATTTCCAGCGTAGATTCTACGGAATATTGAAATAATACGTAAAACTGCACGTCTTCGCATTGCGGGGGAAAGTGTCGTGTCAAACTAGGGTAGTGTGAGTCAAAAAAGGTTTCATAAACAAACATATTTCTGAAATTTGAGCGTCGCGGGGAAAGGCAAATAATGGGAAGGACCACCTGGGATTATTCCAACAGAAAAATCCCGACTGTCCCCACATAATCCCTGGCCCTTACTTTTAGACTACGCTATTATAGACCGCGCTAGCTAGCCTGTCATCGAAGCTACTGCTGCACAACAAACAAGCTGTCTTCGTGAGCAAAGTGAGAAAATGGTGAGAGTTCTTTTTTTAAGTAACTAGTCATCTGTCGTTAACATGTTTGAAATAGTTCCATGTAACCCACGGGCGAGATATCTGACATAAACCACCAGTACATGTCTGTAATTATTTGGCTAGCTCGAATAGCTGCTAACGTTAGTTTGGGTTGTTAAACGACATAGTTTTGACTAGATAGCTGTTTACCTAGCTAGCTAGCTGTTTACCTGACATGTAGGCTAATCAAAAAATGCAAGTCAGTTCGATTGCTTGCGATCTTTTTTGGCGAAAGTTAACAAGATACTCAGAATCTTACTAGTCATGCATGGAATTTAGGAATATAACGTTAAGTACTTGAAACCATATATAACGTTGAACCCCATACTGTCTGGGCAGAAGTAGACGAACACGGCGGGCCTCATATTGCCCAGAAAGCTAGCATTCCACCTATTGACTGCCCCATGCAATGTAAATATGTGATAATACGTTCGTTTGTCACCAAATATGAAGTTTCACAAAACAACAATTAACTGCCACTATGCCCATACCGGGCATATGCCCATAACGTAACTGCCCTTGCCATAAATGTATAAATTAAAAATTTACTAACTGTAAATTTTTTTTATCTGGAATAAGTGAACAGTTGTGTACAAAATTTACAACGTTTTTATAGGGAAGATATGTGACAGGCAGTAAACAGTTTTTCTTTGAAACTCCATATTTGGTTAATAATGAAGTTATTTTTGATATTATAATCTAATATGTGTATAACTAAACCAAGATGACACCAAAGCTGTCGTTTCCCATAGGAGTAGTGAGCATTTTAGGACAGAAAGTGGGCGGAGATATATCCACACGGGCTGACGTTTCACAATGCCCAAGCCCATTTAATGCTATAAGAAAGTAACAATTCCTCAAAATCTTCCTTTGGCGCACAGTTCAACTAGCCTCATAATTATTTTTATTTATTTATTTAATTCAATGCTATGGCTCTTATTATTAGCCGGGAATGTTGATTAAAATACTTAATAACGTTATCAACCAACTTCATATAACTGAAACATGTTTTCATTGGCAGTGTGTGCTATAGTATGGTAATCTGCATTCATATAGGCAGGAGGTATGGCAGTTGACTCAGCTATCCATCTCTAACATTCAGTGGGTGAAGTTTAAGTAACTTTTTAATTTGATGGAGTTGACTGGTGACTACAATGTTGATAGATGTATAATCGGGACAGGAGTTTTATTTCTGTTATTATTGGAAAATAAGTTTAAACATTTGGGTCGCTACTGCTTGGATGCAGATTTCACTGGGAAAACATAACTCCCGCGCGTATGTACACGTCACTATGCTGTGAAGATTTTTACTTGAGAAGTTTAAGTGTATTGTAGTGATGGTAAATTCAAATTGTAACTTTAATCTTTTTGAGTGGTTCGGTGAAAACAAGTCTTTAATAAAAACATTTTTACATTTGAATCAGTGACGCTAAGAGCAATCAGGAAAGCCGCTACTGTTGCATTATGAACCGAACATTCGGAAGTTTCAGTACTGTACTGCCTTTCGTTCACAAATATCGGTCATACGCCTATCCAACAGTGCTGTGCCCAATATCTCGGCGAGTCGAGACGATCTCACTCGGTTCTCCTTAACTTATGTAGTATTAATCGCTATAAGCGCTGTCATATGTGATCTTGACTTCAAACTATGCTCATTTGTGATTGCATACAAATACAAATGTTTCTGTGTAACGCGGTCTTGACTGTGAACCACTTGGAATGCAACGGAAAGGTCGATTATCAGCTAATTAAATTAATTATTGTACCCATCCAATTATTAGGTATAATAATGTCTTCATAGCAAAACTAACAGTTGTTGGTTGGAGGAGCTGAGTTGGAGGACCACGTATGAATCCAGTCAGTGAGAATTTTGTAGAATTATTTTGCCTGCCAGACATTTGAATGAACAATAAAATGTAATACAGGGGGTCTTGAGTCAGTAAAAAGAGTGGTTGAAAAAGAGTGAATCTTCTTCAAACCATTGTTCAACAAACTTCGGTGATATGGTCTTTTCATGATTCAAGAAGATAAGTATCGTTTAAGATGTGATTTTAGAAATCCAAAGCAAATTCAGAAAGAACGTACATGCTAGACATTGTTTTTAATTGTTTTCTGGATTTTCAAGAACCTATTGCATTTGAACACAGACATTTTAGCTTTAGAAGATATCAAATTAAGATCGTATCACTAACTTTTTTAACAGTCTCTGGCAGTGTCTTCCTTCAGTGCTATATAATTGCAGAATTCACCTTTAAAGATTGCTATAAGTAGCTTACTCATACTGGCCCCAACACAGGTTCATGTCTTGTTGCTTTTTATAAGTTAAATAATCTTAGCTAGCTATGTAATTTCTCAACAATCCGGCTGGCTAGCAAGTTGACGTTAGGATGGACTGGTTGTATATAGATCCTTGGTTGCTGAAGCTGTATTGGCTGTAGAGAGGGTTTGAAGCATTTGTCACTCCTAGTAGTAGTAGTAGGAGCAGTCTTCAGTAGGAATTTATGGAATCTACTTTAAATGTTTTATAGACAATATTATATGGATTTCAGGCTTTCATTGTTCTAGTAAGGATTTATTTTATTTATAATGTTTATCTTACATTATGTAAAACATATTCATTACATCTTTGTTAATAGAGTAAATATGGCAAAACAAGTACAAATTATACATGCTTTTCAATCATTTCAAGTGCCAGAAATGTGCTGACTTCAATACAGCACTCCCTATCAGTCATCCAATGCTTTTATATGTAACTGGCAGTACCATAGACTACATAATTTACTAGCTACTCTAACACTGTAAGAAGCTCACTACTGTCATTACGTACCTACTAGGCAAGCTTCATCTGAGTTTATTAGGGAGCTTGCTATGTAAACCAGCATAACTGCAATTGTACCATGATAGATTGGTGTGTCACTCGCAGAAGAACTTGCCAACAAGCAGCCTGTGTTCTGGCTAAATAAGAGGTCATAGATAGCAACTACAAACAAATGAATGACAGTGTTTATGTAGCATGTTTCAACAGCAGTGTCCCTTGTCTTTCAGGTCTTATGCAAGGTTGCATGGCATCCACTTGTGTAGTGTGAGCTTGAAGGACATTGACTTTCAGGGAAATATTTTCCCTGTATGCAAAGAAGGGGGGAGCAACGCTGTAATTCTCTTTGGCAACGTGCATAGTGGTTTGGCAGCCCTCTAGAGGGCCCAGGGATGTATTCACGCACTTCATTATGGAGTTATTTCAGATGTGTGTTCATGTCTTTGATGAAAAAGGTAAGTAGACATTCTCATTCCCTCACATCATCTGATACGTTTGTTTGACATGGATACCAATCATTATAATACTGGTTATGCATCTTTTCCAGCACTGTTTCTTGAACACAACCTACTTTTCTGTGCCCCAGTTGAGTCAGTCGACTATGCTTTTTCTGTTATTACATTTCCGGCTTGTCTCTGAAGCTAATTATTTTCTCCAGTTAACCCCACAACAAAAACCATTGTGTGTTTGTGTTAATTATGGTAGTGGATGTCTTTGACACTTCATGAAGCTTGACCAATGGAGACCTGGTGTTGAGAACCTAAGGTTTAGTTAAATTACATTTCCTTTATGCAGGTGTACCTGTTGAATCCTCTGGAGAACCTAAGGAGCTACATCAATAACCGTCCGCCACTGGTCATTTTTATGGTCAGCGTCAGCACTGTGGCCATCACCTTCCTCACCATAGGCTACTTTTTCAAGATCAAGGAGATCAAATCTCCTGAGATGACAGAGGTAGGACCAACACTGATGCTATCAACAGTAGAACCACCAGACCTTTCACACCCCCAGTATCTGCCAGAGCCGAAGGCCGTTTCATGTCATTAGCATACGAAACGTCCCTATTAGCATGGACATTCTCCTCCACAGCATCACCATCCAGCCAGAGCTTCAGTTCATCTACTGGTTCATTATCAAACTAGAAGACAGACTATATCCTTGGAGCAGGAGTTTACTTGATTGCTGAAATTGAACTATATCTGTTTGTCATACATTATAGATATAGGCCCATGTGGACAAGGTAATTTCATAAAATGTAATCTTAGGTTATTTGCAATTTGACTAACCTTACTATTGCTGATGATTCAGTCAACCTAAATCAGCGGTCATAATTTAAAAAGAGAACATCTCATAATTTTGTCTCCAGGACTGGAACACCTTCCTGCTGCGCTTTAACGAGATTGACTTCTGCGTATCAGAGAACGAGACGCTCAAACACGGCCTGAATGAGTCAACCACACCCGAGAGCACGGCGACCAGTGGCCAAGCACGATCCAGCACCCAGGCTCCACTGCTGCTGGAGGACCCCGGCCCCATCAACATCTCAGTGCCCATCACCCTCACCTTGGACCCACTGAGGCCCTTTGGCGGCTACTCGCGAAACATTACTCACCTTTATGCCACTGTCCTGGCAGGGCAGGTTGGCTTGGCTGGTAAGTCTACTATTTTAATGCAGAAAAGGTTGTTTCTAAATTGATTTAAATGTGTTAATGTTACATAAAAGATTAAACTGTCTTATTACGCTCTGCAATCTGATCAGCTGTTTAAGTACTGTGATAACCACTGGGTCTGATTTTGGACTACCTTGCCCAATGTCATAGTGACTTTGGCACTCACCATCAGCGACATTGTTAGCTCACAGATTTTGAAGACATAATCACTGATACCAGCTAATAATGTTTGCCTTACAAGGCTACCAACATCCCCCTCCAGTCCTCCTACGATATTCTGGAGTCAGCTAATTTCAACGGGTGAAATTAGCTGATTGCTTGGTCTTGCACTCTAATTGATCGCCCATTGCTTGGTCTTGCACTAATTGATCGCCCATTGCTTGGTCTTGCACTCAAATTGAGAGAAATGTTTTTTGTAATATAACAGTTTGCCAAATCTTTACTGTGTTTTCCACATGCTTTATCTAAAACTTCAGGATATAATGTGACAGCGTTGGCTTCATTTGTATCATTTCAATATGGCCCACCTTGGAAATGGTGGACACATGGGCTGGTTAGAGCTACCATTGGCCTTTTTGTGGGTTCTCTGACCTCCTTGCTCTTGTAATCATTTTCCCTCTTGTTTAATTTTTAATGGGGATTTGAGGAGATGCATTGTGTAGTCAATCATTTTTAATGGTGATATTTAACATTTATACATTAAAAAGCCAATCTGTGGCTAGGTGTTGGGAAACTCCTGTTTCCAGATTTAGGTTTCTTGCAGTGCTCTTAGCAAAACAATGTGCCGTTGTTCATCAGCT
Organism: Esox lucius; assembly: GCF_011004845.1. Lineage (NCBI taxonomy): Eukaryota > Metazoa > Chordata > Actinopteri > Esociformes > Esocidae > Esox > Esox lucius. The sequence continues at coordinate 28,706,963 of NC_047575.1, forward strand.
TCTGTTCCCAGGCAGTATGGTTCAGATTTGGAGTTACATTTGAATTATTAAATTTTTTCCCTGAGAAATGTGCGGCTTAACTGAGACAATGGTCTTATATCAGGATTATAAAGAAGGGCATCAGCCAAAACCTTATGTCTTCTCCCTGCATCTGCATGTAACCTGGAAGCTAGGCTTTGGATGGGCAGATAAGACAAGTCTCAAAGCTGTTTGGTTGTTTAAATATTTATGGTTATAAGTCAACTGTCCACACCAACAAAATATAGGTGAATTGAATGACTGTTATTTTGCTGATGACTACATGCACAATCTTTACATCCTGGTCAATAGTTATGCTGTTTTCCCTGTCAAAGTATTTCCAATGTTGTGTGTGTGTGTGTGTGTGTGTGTGTGTCTATGCCCTCAAAGGCAGGGAAGCCCACGAGGAGATGAACATCACCTTCACCCTTCCTGCATCCTGGAACTCTGACGAATGCATGCTTCACGGCCACTGTGAGCAGGTGGTGTTTAGCTCCTGTATGACCATCACGGCTGCCAGCAACGTCTTCCCTGTCACAGTGTGAGTACCACTGTACCACAATGCATCCATATACTCAGTTGTCATTGTGTTTCATTATTTAACCCGTCAGGGTCTCCGACCAGTCGATCGCAGCCTTCTTGTTTTGAAATAACCTAATATTTTCAGTTATTCCACAGGAAACAAAAAAAATCTCATAGCTAATCCATGCAATGATGACTTTATCCCAGCCCGGTTTTGACATTATTGGCTTAAAATAAATCGTATCAAACAATTTCGTTGTCAGAAATAGTGCACTTTTCTTAGTGGTTCACATGCATATGTATCAGATGTCATTGACATGGTGTGACAGAAATGAATGCTTTAGTTTTTGTGGCGCTAATATACACACACACACACTTATAAATACATTAAAATCTTACTTTAGGGTGAAGTGATTTGCACAAGGACACTTCGGCAACCTTTTGGTAACTCCCCCCCACACCTTACTCTGTAGACAAACTACCTCACTTTTGCCCAGATATGTAATTTTCTATTATTATTATTCATGTTGTCATGGATTCAAAACATCCAATTTAGTTATTTTAATTTTGAGTAAAGAACAGAAACTAATGTTGAAAAATGGAAGAACAAGTAGTGCAGTAAACGTTCCTTTTCATTTTTTTTGGAAAGGAAATAAAAAAGTGCAGTGGCCTCTTAATTCTTTTCCGGAGCTGTGTATGTGTGTATATATATATATATATATATGTATGTGTATGTTTTCTTAAAGATATATGTATTTATGTATACAGTATACATATAAGTCCTAATCTTAGTAAAGGTAGGATACCCCTGATGTAGGTATGTAAGGGACATTTTGAAATAACCTTTGACATTACAATTTGAATGACAAATATCAGGCCATTGCTCATGACCGTGAATAAGCTCACATCACTCATTTTGTGGTGACTAGCTGCCCATTGTTGGCCGAATGTCAGACATGGATTTGCATTTAAATGAGCCTTATCAAATCCACACCTAGTTATGGCCCAGGCAGAGTTTTCCCGCTTGACTATGTTGCCTGAAACGGCACCAAAAAAAATTGTTTAAATGTTGCCTTCCAGGCAGCCGCCCCACTGTGTCCCGGAGACATACACCAATGCCACGTCCTGGTACAAGATCTTCACCACGGCCCGGGACTCAGACACCAAGTACACGCAGGACTACAACCCTTTCTGGTGTTACAAAGGAGCCATCGGAAAGGTGTACCACGCCCTCAACCCCAAGCTGACCGTCATTGTGCCGGATGTGAGTCGGGGGGGGGGTGGTAGCCATGTTGGTTTGTTCAGACCTAATGACCTACCTAACACTATACATTCAAGGGCCAGATTTGACTAACCCTGCTATATAAACAACTGTCTCAAATTGAGTGTTTGATTAATGTGATTCTTAATTTTAGTGTATGGAATATGGTTGTTGAGAGGGACTTGAACTGGCCCTTCATGCAAGAAAGGATTTAACAAGGCACTGTGTAGAATATATAAACAGCGAGTACTACTCGCTGAGCCGAACTGGTGGCAGAAAATTACAGTTGGCTTTGTGTCAGACCTCTTTACCACAGGAGTATGGATCATCCGGATGCCTTCCTTTTGTCAAATAAATGTCATATCACTGATATAATGTTACCGTAAATCCCATTAATTCATTAAATGCCTGCATAAATACTGAGTGACGTATGCTGAACTGTAAGTATGAGGTATTTGGTTTGTTTGCATGCTAATTCTGTTTATATGCTGGCTAATGTTGCTAACGTTGGTCAGTGGTGTTTACCATTATGAAATAGCCTACTGTAAATGTGTAATGGCTTGCCTTGCAACCATAAAAGTCTGCATTAAGCTTCAAAGGGTGGCTTTTATAACAGTTTTCTATAAATATTAAGACCATCATTTTTGCATTCCTTCTGTTTATGCTAGCAATATACAAATACTAATACTATAATACTAATACTTGTATATAAACATTGTACCATTGTGTAAATATGGTGGGGTCAACTTTCAAAATGTAACGAAACAGTTACTAAAAACCTCTATTTTCGGTGGGTAAAACCAGTTATTGAAGCGAACGGTGGATCCACTTATTCAGCCCAAAATACACAAATATTTTAGAGATATTTTGGTAAATGATTTCATTATATTGTTAGATTACCATCATTTGTTAATAGTATTAAATGGAATTACTGCAGCTAAGATGATTAAAGTGACTAATGTGCTTCAGCAATGTAACGTTTGTAATGAAATTACATTTGAATTAGGATAGATTCATAATAACTAGTGTTCCTAAAATATTTTTACAATTATAGCGTGTTGGATTTTATGATAGATAAGATGGCCATTAGATGGTGTTTACCTGGCATTAATTCTATTTGTCTCTATTTGCAGGATGACCGCTCACTCATCAATCTGCACCTAATGCACACCAGCTACTTCCTCTTTGTGATGGTCATTACCATGTTTTGTTATGCTGTCATCAAGGGCCGGCCAGGGAAAGTACGGACAACCACCAACCCCGACTTTTGCCCTGAGAAGGTAGGTGTCGTTTGACGTTTTGTTAGCTGAATTGGATAAATATTTCTGCTGAGGGTACCTTCAAGCCCAGCAGAGGGAGGTGCGAGTTGGCACAGCATCATCTATGGGGGGATGTTTGCCTGGTTTTCAATGCCTCATGGCACACTCCTTGTTTCAATCGTTAGCCAGAGACTTGCCTGATATTCAACTCTCCTGAGCCTATGGGGACTGTGACCATACAAGGAGTGATAACAAGGACACTGCACAACAGTTTATACAGACCTAACAAACAAAATCACGATTTGGGCATTTGTTGTTCTTTCAGAGTAAAATATTGCTGCACTTTTTTGAGATGACTAGGAAAGGAAATACTTAGTTGGATTCACAAAGGATTTGGGGAAAAAATGTCTCAGAAGAAAGGGAACCAAATTTGATTGCCCAAACTTTGGCAAATTCTCATTATTTGCACATTACTGTTGGGAAAATCATGGGTACTAAGCTTTCTGACACAAACTCACTCTGAAATTCTAAAGAGATGGAAAGTTTTTCCTTTTGGTCGGTCACATCATACGCCACATGAGTTTGACACTCGATTAAAATATTATACAGTCAAGCCTTGGAAATTCACAAACAAATAGACTAATTGCTCCCTTCTGGGTGCCTTCTGCATGGCTCATCTTCCACTTATTTCATTCTTTGCTATTCATGTTTGCTCCTGTTTATCTTTGCTAACTGGTGGCCAGTAAGATATTGGGCTGTTAGTTGGTAAGCACTAATGGAGGCTATTATTAAGTCCAATTCACAGCTATGTCCCATAATCGGTGCCATGTGGTTTATTGATGATAAAAGCATGTATTTAGATGTATTATTATTATTTTATCTCTGCCTTGGCATCAGCTAGTCTTCCTGGGCTCCAAAACAGACAATAAAATGTCAGAATTCTATTTTAATATACTGTACAGGAAAATACAATATATAGTCTGATAGACTTCATAATTACATAATACATAGTAAGATACATACTGCATGTTAATGTCCCTGTTTATTTTCTGAACTTGGATTGTAAAGAGATCTCTAGTCGCATGCATGGTGTGGCACCAATGTGTTTTCCAACTGTGCGCCAACTGCCTAAGCAGACAGCTCTGAGAACCCCACACATCTACAGCGAGCACATGCTTGTGAATTGTTGCATTATTTAAGAGTGTCATGTGGTTTGGTTCAATTATTTAAGGTTGCCCACAGTTAAAGCATGCTTCCTAGCTAGTGGCTATACTGGAATATTTTCAATAAATTACTGTTGCCAAGACCGGCAACCTCTTGGCACATAAAATGCTGTTGCTTAAGTTAATTGGAAATGTTACGTATATATTATCTTAGTTGGAATTTCATCCAGATACTGTACCTAAACTTATTTAGAATAGACTTGAATTCCCTGAGCACTGTATTTGTCCTCTCCTCAGGTGGCCTTGTCAGAGGGGTAAGAAGAACGTTTCGATCACCATACGAACTGAACTATTGCTGAGCAGGATGTAGAAGAAAAAAAAAAACCAGTTGCCTACTGAACCCTGAAATAAATAGAAGGGTGCAAAGTTATGTGAATGCATTTCTCTGCAATGTTGGGTCACTCCAACCAAAGACATATTAAGTGCCTGTATCTACTGTGTAAATATTTGTAGGAACTCTTGAATTCAGTACAGAAACAGTTTGCCTGAGCCCCCTGTGCCATTAGTGACAAAACTCCAAAATGCAATATCAGCAATGCAAGAAGATCTGACGCGACATAGAGGGAATGGCAACTGCACTTCACATTGTCACCATCCTCTTCCCCGTTTCATCTCACATTGGATCCTCGCAAAACCCAGTCGGAGGTACAGATCCCTGTGTCACTTCATGTGTTGTGTACAGTAAAAAGCCTTTGGTTTCTTTAAGTAAACAAGCTGTTGTCACACTGAAATATTAATTATCTGCTTATCTCTTTCCCTTCAGTGTCTTTATTATTCACTTGTGTACTTCAGTGGTTAATCCTTGCTTGAAATGTAAAAGGGTTGGAACGGGCGAAAAAAGGGAAGAAGAGGAGGGGGGAAAGTTAGGCTTACTTGCCTCCAGATTGGTTGAAGCCACAAGCCTTTCAAAACACCCAGAAGTTACATTGCAAATGTATTGCTAAAACTTCACTCTTCCCTCCTTTTAAAAACATAGTTTTTCTTTACTCTTATGTTCTTCCAATACAATGAGCTTGTTGCTTAAAATCAAGCTTGTGTAATGTTTCTGACTTCTAAGCTGGTCATGCATAGTGGCCTTGGTTAATTAAAGGTTGGAATGCATGTTCATTATTGGTTGTACTCTATTTGAAACTCCATTTTTTGTTTTAATGTGGATTCTGTGAATGGAAAAGAATGTGCATAATTGTGGAATGATTTACTGTATATAAAAGGCGCTTCACTGGCAAAGATTACTATTTTGATTTACCTCGGTTTTTAAAATTGTATTTCAATTGTTTCAATTATTGATATACTTACTGAATGTACTTTTTAGAAAGGAACAATTTACAGCAGCTATTCACCATTACTTTCATGGTTATCCTGTAAAATTAAATGTAAAATAATAGTCTAATCAATTTGAAATGTGATGAAGTCTAGGCCAAACTTGAATAAGATTTTTATTTTATCCGTGAGCCTTTACCTCAAGCTTTAATTAATTTCCTTTCCTTTTTTTGACAGTATACTATTTTACTACTATACAGTGTTTTGTTATTTTTACCTTTTTAACATCTCTTATTTTCTATCTTCACATTTTTCAAAGGACAAGTCAGTACAGTCCTAGCTTTTTGCTTTGCTTTATTTGCAAAGGATTAAATTGATCCCTATATCATTTAGAGAAATGTTTTTTAAGGGGTTGGTCAACCTTAATAGCTTCTTGGGAGGAAATTTTGACCTTATCGCTTGCAACATTTTCTCTTTTTCTTTGCCCCTTCTCCTTCCACCTTTTCAACTTCTCTCATTTTCAACTTTTGTTAATTATTTATCCCCATTCCTAACAATCAATGGTGGAAATGCCAGAAGTAATAAACACCTAAACCATTATTCATAGACATCCATTGTTGACAGATTACATTAGTACACAACTTCTCCCTGTCTGACAAATATAACTGCCCCAAACCTACCTCCAGCCTTTTGCTGTCCACAGACAAACCCATCTCCCAATATATTTTAAATGTATCATTTCCTTTTGCAATCAAATTCACTCTTTTGTTTTGACGCCTTTTGAATTCTTTAAACCTACCTGTGTGTAAAATCTGTTCTGAAATTAACCTAAAAATAAATGCTATACCTAGGAATATAATAATTAATATTTTTCCCATCGACTGTGGCTTCTGAAGTCCCCAAGTAGTACAAATTGTCAAAGCAAGCATTCCTGGACCTGACTTGAGTATCTGCTTATGGACAGTACCAGAAGAGGTGATCTATTTTTTACCCTTTCTTGAACATGAACACAGCATACATGAACAATTTCTAGGCCGTCAATGTCCTCATTTGAACAAGTAATTGCCCTATTTTGTCTCCAATTTATCATACATTTATAAAACCTGTTTGGTCTGGATGATGAACTCTGGTAGAAATGTTTCTTTTTCTCTATGCGCTATGCATTTCACTAGGGTCACTACATAAAACATTCAAGTGTAAGAGGGCTCCAATTTTTTTTAAAACTTTGTTTCATCCAGCTTTTGTTTCAGTAGTAAACAAATCTGACCTTGCTGAGTCTTAGATAGTCAAATATTTTATAAGAGTAGTTATATTATAATAATGGGTCTTTGAGTTAAATCAGAAAATGGTTTGTATACGATAGCTGGTATGCCATCAACCCCTGGGGTTTTTTGGTCTGGAAGGATATACATGCATACAATGCCTTTGGGAAGTATTTAGAACCCTTTACTTATAGCTTTAAGTCTTCTTGGCTATGTCTCTACTTGGATATGCTTTGCACCCCTGAATTGGGACAGTTTCTCATATTGTTCCTTGCCGATCCTCTTAAGATCTGTCAGTTTGGATGGGGATTGTCGGAGAACTGTGACCTTCAGGTCCCACAGATGTTCAATGAGATTTAAGTCTGGGCTTTGGCTGGGCCACTCGGACATTGACAAACGTGTCCCAAAGACATTCCAGTGTTGGCTTGCGATGGCTTTTGGTTGTTGTCTTGCTAAAAGATTAATTTTCTCCCCCCAGTTCGAGGTCCTGTGCTCTCTGGATCAGGTTTTCTTCACAGATCTCTCTAACTTGCCAGATCTAGGAAGGGTATTGGTGGTTCAAAACATCCTTCATTTCACCATGTTGGAGCCCACTGTGCTCCTGGGCACTTCTCATTTTTTATAGCCTTCCCCAGATATATTCCACATAACAATCGTGGAGGTCTAGTCAGAGTTTCTTGGACGTCATGGCTTGATGTTTGCTCATATGTGCACTGTCAAATGTGGGACCTTCTATACGGACAGGGGCATACTTTTCTAATTCATGTCAATTTAATACATTTAATTTGCCTTAAGTGGACTCCAATCAAGTTCTAACGACATCTTAAGGATAATCGAAGGAAACCGACAAAGGGTCTGAATTGTTATCCAGGTGTACAAAGTACGGCTAGTAGAGGCGTTTCCAATGAGACTCTAAATGTGATCGTTGCCTATACAAAGTATTGAAAAGGTCTGAATTCTTTCCCACTTTTGAGTTTTTATATTTTCAATAAATTGGTTAGGATAATGTTTTAGCTGTGTCTGTATGTGGTTCTATGTAAATGCTAATGGAAAAAAAAAAAATCTTAATTTTTTTTATTAAGTCTGTAACGACAAAATGTGGAGAAGTTGAAGGGGTCTGAATACTTAACAAAGGCACGGTGTGTATGTGTTTTTTAGGTACACTACCAGTCAAATGTTTAGATCTCCCCCATTTTTTATTTGAAATTTAAGCAGTTCAAGTCCAGTGAATAATCTAAAATGGTGAAAAGATAAGCGGTAAACTGCCAACAGCTTCAAGTTGTTGTCGAGTTGGCAAATGGTTTGTTCCTCACTGTGTGACACCACCTGTCAAACCTGGAGGAGGAAGCGTGATGGTCTGGGGGTCTTGCTGGATCCATAGTCGGCGACTTGATTGGCACCCTCAATCAAAACCGCTACCACAGCATTTTGCAATGTCGTGCAATACACTCTAGTGGGCACCTAGTTGGTCAGGGCTTCATCTTACAGCAAGATAATGGCCCAAAATACACTTCCAGGCTATGTCAGAACTACCTTAGAAGAACAGAACAAGACAGTACGTTTCAAATCATGGTGGCCAGCACATCCTCCAGACCCATCAAACTGATTTGGGAATAAAGGGGCAGAAGGGTGATAGTTAACTTACTTTTCAAGTGTAACACTTTGGTGGGAGCTTCTGTAACAGTGTTGGGAAGAACCTCAGAACAACATTTGATTTCCATTGTAGAAAGAATGCAATGAGTGTGTTCAGATGTTATGTCTGCGAAAGGTGTCTATAATCTGTATATAGATATAAGGGGTCTGAATACTTTACAAAGGCATGGTGTGTTTATATATAAAGATAGATACACAAACATGCCCATGGTCTCCACAGGTTTTCAATAGGATTTAAATGTGACTGGCCACTTCATAGCAGTCCAACAGTTTGTCTTGAAACATTCCTGGGTGCTTTTTGAAGTGTGTTTGGTGTGAAGACTGCTAACAGAGACCCAGCTTTCTAATACTAAGATCAACATTGCGCTCCAAAATGCCTTGGTTTTCTCCTGATGTCATGCACATGTTCAAGACACTCAATGACCATTTTCTTTGAAGTCTTTCTTTTGTTCTCAAAAATATAGATGTGTTTAACTAAAGAGCTCTAATTTAGTCTTGTCTGTCCAGAGGAGATTATGGCATGTTCAGGTGTGTTTTGGCAAGTTGCAGTCTGGTTATCTTCTGTCTCTGTCAGCAGTGGGTTTCCTACCATACAATCCTATTTAACTGAGTTGTCAACAGATGGTGCCTGTTGAAACTTTTGTATGTTCTGTCTGTAGGTCAGTTGGAATCTTTGTAGCAGCTGATCAAGCTGCTTGCTCCACCATTTAAACAATTCTTTGCTATGATCCTCCACCATTTAAACAATTCTTTTGTGGATGTGTCCAGGGAGGTTGGTTTACAGTGGCATGGGCCTTAAAAGTCTTGATAACATTAAGCTGTGTGGTAACAGTAAAATCGTCTTATCTGGAGATATATTTGTTGCCTTGATTGTCCATTTTTGGCTACATTCTTGTCTCTGACCTCATACACTTCTAGTTCTCTTTTCTCCTTGGCCATTTCATCACACAGTGACACAAAAAAGTAAAATTGGTCCTTTTAAATTTTCAAACTGGTTGAATTAGTGATTTGCATTTTATTATATTATATTACAAGATTGAACAGCTTGCCACAGGTGAGGTCAGTTCCAGAATAAAGGAGAATCACCAGCTTGAACTAATTATAGTGGTGCAACGTGTCATTGCCTGCTGCATCAGTGTCGCACCACTGCCCCAAAGAAGGCTGGCAAGCTCCATAGCCTTCCAGGGGCAGCCCAGCCCCAGCCCGGCTGCATGGCATTAGGACCTTGTCAAGACTTATCTTATATATCAAAATACGTGTAAAGAGGCTCTTAGAGAGCAGGTCGGGGACAAGCCGGTACAGAAGCCAAGGCAAATGTACTGAGAGAAATACAAGGAGCCTGCAGAGAAAGAAGCGGCAGCAACAGAGGGCAACCCCAAGTCACACTGCCTTCACTGGTGCTGGGCCCCAGCAATACGAAAGCAGAGAGAGATCGTGAGGAAGAAGGGTGAAGAGGTCGCCCAGGCAACCCCAAACTGCCACCAGGAAGCTATATAGACGATGCCTCTACCTTGTAACAGGAGATTTTGTTTTAGATTATTTCCTCACCTCTTTCCTTTAATAGAAAGACCACAAGGGCCTGAGTGTGTCTGTGCTCTATGTTGAGACTTTGGGTTTTATTCAGCTGCAGTGGATATCAAAGTATTTTTGAATTATAAACCGTTTTCTAAAAGAAATGGTGCATTATTTGGATAAAATGCAAGGGTGCCAATACTTTTGCACTTGACTGTGTGTGTAACACTTACAGTAGATGTGTTTTGGGGTGATTTAAAAATGAAGGATTTATATAATCAAGACAATTATATTTTCTCCAATTGTGGGTTAAACACCCCATGTAATTGTTACAAGAACTCACAGGGAGCCCAATTCTGATCTTTCCCCACATGTATAAGAAGTATCTTAGATGTTAATTTGACCTTCGATGATCTGTTGCTGTATGTCTTCTCAACCTGATTTTATTTTAAATGCAGTCTTGTAAACTTTACAGGCAGGTTTGTACACAGTGAACCTTTAGATTTCATGATATTTCCCAATATCATGCATCATGACCATATCAACTGGTTTCTTATTGTTCATTGTATAACAGGACTTCTATGACGGCTGCCATCCAACAATGTGCCTTCTTCATTGCAAGCGGCACATCACTGTGAAAACGTATCTGATAATGCAGTGGATATCAAACGTTTACACTCATTGTCAGTCCTCACCCTTATTATCACACAGCCTTTCTGGAAATAATCATTTTTTTACAAGAAATATTTACAAGAAATATTGTTGCATCTTTTTAAAGGTAGAAAAAGGTCTCATGATTTGTCTTGATTTCAGCCTTTACATAATGCAAAACTGCATTTTCCATAACAGTGAGTAGAATGATGATATCCAAGGTATATGCCATCCTATTTTCCAACTCAACAATTGGGCAGGTAAGTTTGTAAAAAAAAATTTGCTTCCGTCGGTACAGCTTTTCTGCTACACCACATTCTTCAACTAATAGATCCTGTCTTTAAGATCTCACACATTCCTCTCCCGTTTTCCTTCCATCTGCCCTTCAAAGACAATCATTTTATCAGTGTCGGGGATGTATCGACATGACAGTATATCATGCATTAACTTGCAAACTGATTTATTGTGAAAAAACATTTCACTGCTGACACTGAAATGGCAGTGATGGTTCTGAGGACAACATCTTATTAAAGGGAAATTGACAGAGGACTGATAACACCCTGAGCAGTTGTTCAGATCATATTGATCTCCCATTGTAATGATGGATGGTTTTCTCCAAATCAAAACTCTTGGGTCCGAAAAGAACCATTTAAAATATTGATAAATGTCTCTAATTGGACCAATGTCCTTAGTCTTACTGAAGAAGTAGGATCCCATGGGAATTATTTCACTTTTAATGATTGTATATGTTAACATTAGCTGTTTTGTTTGTATGATTGACAATCCCGTTTCTGTACTGTAAAAAAGACGTGTTATGCTGAATAAAGATAATGCTGAATGTTTTCATTAAAAAGATAATTGATACTCGGCAACCATTCTTCTATGATTGTTCACCTCTACCCTCCAACTTTCACCATCAATAAAGGTTAATATTCTCCAAATGATCCTCTAAAGGATACTCGTAATATTCTGCAGTGTAAAGTCATCAAACATGCACACTACTTTAACAAGGCGCTTAGTACATTACATAAAGAAATTGTGGTTCTTCCGAATACATATAACTCAACATTGACTGTGCTTGGAGTTGGAGTCGGCTTGGAGTTGATGCAATGAAGCAGTGTCTTAACTGCAGGTTGGATATCACGGTATGGTGGAGTAAAAGTCGAAATAAATAAAAAGTTTAAGATGGGAACCTGAGAGTGATTTGTTCTCTGCAAACTATTGATAGGTGACTAAATAACTCCCTCTAGTGGAAGTTTCTCAACAAAAGATTTGTCTACCTTTAAAAAAACATTTTTAATCAATTAGAAAAAGCTCAGACAATCCCTTTCATGTAATCATTCAGACAATTCATGAGTAAACCTTGTGTGTTTTACCCTTAGTTTCTTAAAGGATTACATTTACCTACTATTTTGCTAGATTGTTCCTCAGCCTGAAAGAGGCCAAGAGAGATGGTAATCCAGTACTTAGTTGTCTTTAAACAGCCATAAAAAATGTCAGCAAAATACAATAAAATATTTTTTATGAAATTAATATATTGTATACTGTAAAGGGTGGAAAAAAATAACAGAAACACCAAACCATATTTTATTATCAAGGACTCGGTAGGGCCATCACTTGTCTTCCCACCAGCTCCAGTCCTAGCTTATTGGAATGCTGAATTGTGGGTAGCAAGCAAGTTTATTTATATAGCACAATTCATACTTAGAAGCAATTCAATGTGCTTTACAGTGTAGTGGGATATTGCACCATAATTCAAGGAGAAAATCCTTCAGGTCTTTGAAGGATCAAGGATGTGGAAATGTACTTCACACGCTGCACTCCAGAACTTCGCATAAAGGTGAAATGATGTTCAGACCTTGTGATTGGGGATTAAGTCCATGAGTCATCTTTATAAGTAAGTTCCATAATTTTAACCTATAATCAAAAGTGTGATCAATGAGTTGATCACATGGGTTTGTTGTCTAATCAATTGTAACAAATACTATGACAAAGAAATTACAGAAATATCAATGTTTTGCACACACTACACCAATCCTGTCTTCACCATTTGGTCATGGTATCTTGTCAACGTCACAATGGATATCTTCATTTTTCGTGCACTACAGTTTGGACAGTAGCTCACTGGCCAATGTACAAGCTTGCTTTATCAACAAAGATGTACTTACAAAGATGTGATGGTTCATAGCAGCTCAGTTTGAAATGTTTTACCCTGTCCATGGGCTTTCTAACAACAAGTTATTTGGAAGAGTTGCCAGAAGAAAGCCACTGTTGTCCACAAACCACAAACATAAGCATGTTTAATTTGTTAAATGTAATTGGAATTTGACTGGAACCAGGTGCTATGGTCTAACATTTTGGCAAAAACTCCAGAGATGGGTTTGGTTCAAAGGGATCCATTGGTCATGCAAAAAAAACAACTAATGACCACTGTGAAATAGGGTGGTAAATCAGTGATTTTGGGCTGTTTTACTTCCAAAAGCAATCAGAACATTGTATACATAGCAACATGTATGCCATCAACTACCAGGAGATTTTAGCACAAAAACTTCTATCATCTTATTGGTGTTAAAGACGATGCTTGTATTTAATGCCTGAAAGTATTTGGACATTAAACATATTTATTGTTTGTGCCCACATTATACATACAGTCTGTGTAAACGTAGGGGCTGAAGAACAGCCTTGTGGTCAGGAGTGTTAGTCCAGTAAAATAAAGGTTCCCGCATTTAAACCCCAAGCTTACAATGTGAATAAAACCAGTTGTTCTGTCCCTGAGTTATCCAATTCATTCTTACTGCCCCTTAGTCATCTCTGTAAATAAGAATGTATCATGCCACAGGACTTGCAATACAGCCTTGTCACTCTCCAATGTCTGAAAGACCAGAGAGAGGCTGCTGTTTGCCATGGAGAGCATAGCACACGTGGGCTCATTAATTTCTCTGGTGAGTGGGGGAAGAGAAGACAGCACCTGTGTAAAGATAGCCACAATAAGAATTAATCACAATAGTGGACTAAGCGTTTTGCCTTCAAAATAAAAGTACCACATTGAAATTATTATGAAGGGATAGAAAATAAGGAATAATGTAATATATTAGAAACCTAGCCCTTTTTGCAGGTCATTCTTCTAAAACAATGCAGTTGGTTAACTAGTAACTCTAGTACAAATATTTAGTACAATCGCTATTGTACAAATACAAACAAAATCAAGTAAACATGGTATAAAATAAAACAAGATGAAAGTGAAGATTGTACCAGTGTAAATTGTGTTTATGTGTATGCTGCATTTGTGTGTATAACAGTGTGAGCTTGATGGAGCGTTTGCCGGTTGGACTGTGTGCACGGTAATGGCGTGAGCTTGATGCAGCGTTGGTCTGTTGGACTGTGTGCACGGTAACGGTGTGAGCTTGATGGAGCGTTTGTTGGACTGTGTGCACGGTAACGGCGTGAGCATCATGGAGCATTTGTCTGTTGGACTGTGTGCACGGTAATGGTGTGTATGTGTGTTCAAAAGGGTTTAAGGTGCATGGAGGATAGGCAGTTATAGCCCTCTATGTCTTTGTCATGGGCTTATCCAGAGCACCACCTCTCCTTATTTTCTGGCACAGCTACCATTCTAGTGTGTCAATCTTCTATCTCTTTCCTACCACCGCTCTGCCTCTTCTCCAATTAAATCTCAGGCTGTACAGTCCAACACAGCAAATGACTTACCACACCCCAGGAATAGCAAGTACCATTTACAAGAAAAACATCCAACAATAAGCGCTAACATGAAAACATATTTCTACACTCGTCAGCTTCAATCTTATAGTGTATTTTAGTATTCCACCAATTAAATGATGCAGACTACCATATCAAGGTAAGATTTCAGCAGTTTTTCTGTGGGGGGGGGTTATGGTATTTTAATGTTATATTATGTTACAACATTCTAGCATTGTTTGGCATTATATACTCCAAATAGAGCATAATTCCAAAGTTGTTTTCCTTTCTCTTGACAATGCTTTCAAAGGGGGACTTCTGTTTTGAAGGCAAAACAACAAATTTGATCAATGCAGCTGATCTTTATTGTAGCTAGCTTCACATACGTGCCGCCACCAGATAACAGCCAACCATTCACTCACACACTTGTCCACAGTGACAAGAGGGTGAGTTGGGGGGAAACCAAGGAAACATTAGACCACTACATGGCTGCCTTTTGTCGCCTGTGACAATAAAATTTGACAAGTAACTTTTAAAACATTGACAGGACCAAACCGTACAGAAATCCACTCCAAGGCTTCCCTGAATTGGATGTGTTTTCATTGTACGAGAGAAGAGTTTTTGGTCCGGAGTTCACGTGAAGTTCCAGGAACAGCTGGAGCAGAAAGAGGAAAAACCTATAAGGATCCTTTATTAACCTCCCTCTCCAGACACCCACAGGTAGGAAAAATGTGGGCAATTCACAACAAATCACAACCTTGATGTTTCACAAAATGGACAAAGTACAAATACAACTTCTCATGTGTGTGTGACTTTTTTTATACCTTAAGTAAAAACCTGTATTGCATTTTTGAAGATAAGGCTTGGCTGAACAGAGATATTATCGTTTTTGTTGTCAGTTGTCAACCAAACCATACAACTCTATGCACAAATGTATACTTTGAATGGCATTTTGTGTTTATCTTGCAAGGTTTAAATGGAATAACATTTACATCTTCTTGTGGTGAGGTGGAAAACATTTCTGGGACCTGTAGTTTTTCTTGATTTGGTAACCTTGTTCACCATTTGCTTTAAGTATCTAGTTAGCCTCTCATTTACAGGAGGCACTTCAAACCAGCCAGCCCCCCACAAGCTATGCAGAATGAGGTTGCGCCCAGGTTATCCCCAACCGTCCATGAAATCAGAAAATTCTTCCTTAACATTTCATCAACACTGGGGGACTAGTATGATTGAAAAATCACGCTCTGTGAGCCCTATCCTAAAAGCCATGAGAAATGACTGACTGAAATACTGTTCTAACTACTCTACATCAGCCATAATTCATGCAGTTTCCCACACACACTGGGAAAATAAAGTCTGCACTCCAAAGTATTCAACTTAATGATGATACAGAACATACAGTAGTTTACTTTGGAAATCTATTTGTTTTTGGGTGTTCAGTTCACCTTCACCCGTTTTAGTGTGTAAAATTTGTGTCACAAGGAATGCATTAATCTAATGTTGACTGAAAACAAGCACTTATGAGCCACCTGTCAAAGGTTTCAACATCTAATCTCTGGGCATCTAATAATCTGTAAATAAGATTAACTTTTTATCATTTTACATCCCACATGGTAAGATTTTGCACCAATGTTGACACCAACTTTATGTGGTTGTATGTTCTAAATGAAAAATAAAATAAAAAAAGTTTCAGTGAAAATGTAGTATTTAGACTTACTTTATTGTCTTGATATACATTGTATATCATTCCCACTTGGTTCTAAGCAATGTCTGGATACGCAGATAGAATTCACTCAGACTCAATCACTTGAGGCCAAGATATACAAATTAAAACAACAGACGAGTTACTGAAATTGGAAGCAGCACTGTCACATTAGATTTCAATTACTTGCATGCACAAAGGGCCCTTCCCAAATAAAATCAAGGAGACTCTGAATTGTTTGAAAGAGCAGGTCAATGGTAACCATATTAGACTTTTCTCTGGACAGCTTTAGTTATCTAAGCCATTCACAGCAGGCTGTTTTTGAAAAGAGCAGGATGTTTCTGGGTGTTATTGTTCACCTGTCATGTGACCAGTCTGTCAGACAAGGCAGGAAGGCTGTTAACTACCACTAAGAGCCCAAACCCTGACTTGTTTCCTCCTTTTCCTGAAACTTGCCTTTCATATATTCAGAGGCCTAGTCCACAGCAAAGCATTATAACCAGCTCTCATAGCCCTCACTCATTTAAAGGAATGGGGGAGATTTTACAGGTAAGTTCTCTTCTTTTGCCAACAGGTTTTGTGGTGTGTTTTCTTTTGTGTGGGACCTGTGCTGTGTTCTTGAACCTATGCCAAGGCAGGTTTTCCCCCCAGCTAGAGCCCTGTAGCTTATGTAATGGAAAGACTGTTTGATTAGGTTGAGGTGTGCTGGGAATCAGTGAGGCATTACTGCCAGATAAGAGTCGGTGATGACTGCTTTAAAGTAGCTCTGTTTCATGGCCCGTGGTAGATTTTAAATAAATCCAATTGGTTGGAGAATAAAGTTTTACCTTTGATTTAATGTGTTTAAAGTTTGAGGTAGCTTAAAGCACAAGGAGGTTGTCCACATGGATAAGTTACGTGGAGATGCTGCAGTGAGCTTCCATTAACTCTGATGTAAAAGCACATTGTTATTTGTCAAAACACCAGTGTAAATAATATTTATAAAATAACAAATATTTGGGTGTACAATAAATGAAATTCTGTTGACCAGGCACATAAAATCCTGTGTGTCTGTGTGTGTATTTGTATAACTCAGTCAACATATTTGCTTTGTTATAAATGACTGATGTGAAATGATTATTTATGGGTACTTCTCCAAAAATGCAGTCTTCACCCCAACCCCCCATTACTTACCCCAAACCCATTCTATACTAATTGTTGTATGTGAGAGAGCAATAAAAAAAAAAAAAGTAAACAGTAACACAAGGAATGTACAGTACATAGAAAATTATAATATAAAAAACAACATTGCTACATACAGGGAGTACCAGCACTGAGTCAATGTGTGGACTAGCATACAGTTAATACACAGTAGCCGAAGCAGCTTATTCTGAGTATGAAAGTGCACTTGTGTGTGTGTGTGTGTGTGTGTGTGTCTTTGTACTAGCAGATGGTAGGTTAACAGTCTCATGTGATTCTCCATGGACAGTTACAGTTTGGTACTGTTTGGTGTAGCGCAGTGTTGACTGATTGTTCAATTAAACAAAGGTTTATCTGCTATATGCCTCTGTACAGTCACACAGGGTTTCTTTGAATAAAAAAAATGCAAGTAACCCAACCTAGTACAGTATATGCAGCCAATGTGTCTCTTAAAAACCGTCACTCATTATGGCTCTTCATTAAGCTAGCCCAGGGAAGACCGGACTAGCATTTCATTGGGCGAAAGCGGGTAGGTAGGAGTACCCTTCTAAAATCACCTGTGTTCATTTTCATTGGGACAGCAGATAATTTTATCAATAGCAATCACTGGGGCCTATTGTAAGTCAGTTGACAAATCTCTTCTACAACAAACAGTATCAAGTTATACAACACATTAGCCTGCTAAAATCTGCAAGCTGTGTATGTGTCCATGCTAACACATTTATTTTGCTTGCTGTAATATGTTTGTTTGCTGTGTTCTAGCACGTTTAATGCAGTCAAAAAGGCCTAAGGGCAAAGCACTGTTGGTGAACAAAGGCCATTAAGTGGGTTGGAAATGTAAATAAAGTTAATTGCTCAACCATAAACTGTCAGCCACATGGCCTTATAGGCTTTTAAGCCAAAAGGTAGTCGGGGCAAGGAAGGATGTGGGTGTTAGCAAGAGTGAAAAAATACAAAATGTGTATAACCCTATTTCAAAAATGTTGTGATGCTGCATAATATGCAAATAAATTCAGAATGCAATGATGTGCAAATCATTTAAACCATATATTCAATAGAAAATATTACCAAGACAACATATCAAATGTTGAAATTAAGAAATGTTATAGCTTCTTGGGAAATACACGCTCGCATTCAATTTGATTCAGGCAACATGTGTCAAAAAAGCTGGGACAGGGGAACCAAAAGAATGGAAAGGGTGTGTAATGCTAAAAAACGAAACTTGGTTGAATATCACAAACCTTATTAGGTAAATTGGCAACTGTTCACATGATTGGGAAATAAAGATTATTTCATAGAGGATGGGGCTGTTAGAAGTGCAAACATGAGGATGGGGAGGTGTTCACCACTCTGTGAAAGCTTACACAATATTATTAGACGATGAGATAAGGAAACACAGTGGTAAACAGGGCCCTGTCCCAAAGTTTTTGACACGTGATGCTGGCATCATATTCAAAATGGTCAAGTGTTTTTCCAAAAACAATAAAATTTCTCTCTTTCAACATTTGATATGTTGTCTTTTTGGTATTTTCATTTAAATATGGGGATACATGATTTGCACATCATTGCATTCTGTTTTATTTGCATTTTAAACAACCTCCCAACTTATATGGAAAAGGAGTTGTACATAAATGATATATTTAGTCTAGAATTTCTGTAACGCAAAAATGATGTATGACAATATACATTATTTCAATGAAACTGAAATGTCTTCAAATATTATTGTCAGATATTTATAAAACACATGAATTATAACATCTAGCTGAATGTATTTTGTAAATCTGTCTGAAATACTGACTACAACCATCATATGGAAAAGCACCAGAACCTGACTATTTTCACAGTGTCAATGGTTATTATAACTTTAGTTAAGAAGGTGACTTGAACAAGATACATTTAGGTAGACATCTATGTGAGTTTTGAAAATAATAATATTATACACTGCCCTTTAAGTCACCTACAGAGAGAAATATCCTTTTACAAGCATTCATACAACCAATTTGCATTCATCAGATGAATCTCCAACTGAAAAAGGAATAGTTTAATATTGAATCCAATAAACTTTACCACAACTTTCTCAATGCTTACTTGAAAACTTGTTTGTACCCTGCTTTGGATAAACTCTCTGCTATGGACATAGTTAACATTCTACAGAAAAATACAACAAAAACACCTTTCTGTGACCACATTTACCTACTATCCTTGACATTGAGAACAATAGCATGTACTATTGCAACCTGTAGGTTCTGATCTGTTTCATGATTGTGACCATTCAACAGATTCAACAGTCTCAGCAATGTGTTTGTGCACACAGATATTTTGTGTCTGAGTGCAAGTACTTTTGCTACCTTTTTCCACAACAATCTGTCATTCATTTCAGCCAGTGTGCAAATGTTTTGTAAATGTAGATCTTTAGAATGCACAATAATTACTGGACATGTTTTATGTTTGTATGTACCATTCTATATGCTCCAT